>NW_015622835.1:140070-140879 GCF_000835515.1 Exophiala oligosperma
AAACCTAGAGCCTGTTGTTGTGACTTTAATGATAACGGACACCGCCGGCAATCCTATCTTGACCACTCTAACAACGACCATTACGTCGGTCGAGCCGGTGGTTACCTCTCAAGAAACAGCATCAGAAATTTTCACTACGGACCCGACCACCACGAGCATGATCACTATCAGTTCAGAAACCATACTTAGAGCCTCCGAGACGACGGACGCTGCTGGTCAACTTTCGCTGACCACACTCACCACAGTAATTGCAGTAACTGCCCTGGATTGATCGTGATCTGACGGTATTATTGAAGGCTATCATCTGTCATTAGCGTAACATACAGCGCGGAACGACGAACATTCACAAATTTGAAGGCAACTCGGATGGTGGGGTGGGCGGCGCTGCTCTGGGGTATATAGCTGCTGAACGGGTACGAACTCCTTGCGTTCGGCATACATAAAGCCTCTTGCTGGTAGCTATGCAGCAAATGTTAGCTATAAACAGTATCGCTTCGATAGACGACACAGCCAAAAGAAGAGGACAGAGTAGAGTTCATTTGCAACTTGGATTTTTTACTACAGTACACCACACTTCGCAAAGATAAAGTAAGCGAGAGAAACTGCATAATGAAGACAAGATTTAATTTTGTATAGGCTTGAAATGTGTTAGTAGATCAGCTTTAACTGGCTTTTTCGGCATTGTCGCCGGGCGTAGACAGCAGACTTGGAATTACGGTCGATCCCTCTCAGGTACGACTCAAAACAAGCGACGACGACCCTTATACATGGGAAAAAACCGAAGCAATAGGGCACCTCTTTGCAAAGAA
>NW_015622835.1:150495-151387 GCF_000835515.1 Exophiala oligosperma
CAGCCAAAAGAAGAGGACAGAGTAGAGTTCATTTGCAACTTGGATTTTTTACTACAGTACACCACACTTCGCAAAGATAAAGTAAGCGAGAGAAACTGCATAATGAAGACAAGATTTAATTTTGTATAGGCTTGAAATGTGTTAGTAGATCAGCTTTAACTGGCTTTTTCGGCATTGTCGCCGGGCGTAATAAATTGTGTGTGTGTGTGTGTGTGTGTGTATTGCAGCAGCTGTTCACTGTTCAAAATGTCAGATCCAACTATTGTTAGGGCCCATTTCGTCACCCGATTAAGTTGAAGGTGGAGTCTGTAAACGGCTCTTAATGAGTAGTGAGAACCAGATCCGGAACCAGGAGCCGCATATAGCCCCTCTTTTCACATTAAGCCTTGGAGAAACTGCAAGTATATAGTACTTTGCTCAATTTCAATGTCTATCTAAGGAAGTTAATGTCAAAGAAATAATGAGCTCCTCATCACGATCCCTGCCGCTCATGGAACTTCCCAAGAATTCTCCGTCTTCCGCACACGCTGCTGAGGTGAAACGGACTCCAGTATCCGAAGCGCATATACAGCAAGCAACATATTCTCAAAAACGATATGTAACCATTCTCCCTCCAAAGCTGAGGAAACAACCGTCTCGTCCAGAGTCCAAGCCGCCCCAGGCTCCTCTCCCACAGCCTTCGTTTCTGAGAAACGAGTCTCGTCTCCCTAGGCCACTTTCGACGAACCCGCCACGCTCACAGTCTCGATATGTGGCGATGCTCTTAGAGCTTGATGAGATTCCACGTCGCCAGAACTTCTATGCCAGCTTATTTACGTGGTTGATCCTGGCTGGATACATTGTATTCCCGGGCACGTTTACCTCTCTCAAAACCTCCAATTCGGTGCAAGAA
>NW_015622835.1:154167-160078 GCF_000835515.1 Exophiala oligosperma
AGTTCATTTGCAACTTGGATTTTTTTACTACAGTACACAACACTTCGCAAAGATAAAGTAAACGAGAGAAACTGCATAATGAAGACAAGATTTGATATTGTATAGGCTTCAAGGAGACTAGGGCATATCTTGAGAAACGTATTAGTAGATTAGCTTTAACTGGCTTTTTCGGCATTGTCGCCGGGCGTAATAAATTTTGTGTGTGTGTGTGTGTGTGTGTGTGTGTGTGTGTGTGTGTGTGTGTGTGTGTGTGTGTGTGTTGCAGCAGCTGTTCACGGTTTAAAATGTCAGATCCAACTGTTGTTAGGGCCCATTTCGTCACCCGATTAAATTGAAGGTGGAGTCTGTAAACGGCTCTTAATGAGTAGTGAGAACCAAATCCGAAACCAGGAGCCGTGTATAGACCCTCTTTTCACATTAAGCCTTGGAGAAACTGCAAGTATATAGTACTTTGCTCAACTTCAATGTCTATCTAAGGAAGATAATGTCAAAGAAATAATGAGCTTTTCATCACGATCCCTGCCGCTCATGGAATTTGCCAAGAATTCTCCGTCTTCCGCACACGCTGCTGAGGTGAAAAGGACTCCAGTATCCGAAGCGCATATACAGCAAGCAACATATTCTCAAAAACGATATGTGACCATTCTCCCCCCAAAGCTGAGGAAACAACCGTCTCGTCCAGAGTCCAAGCTGCCCCAGGCTCCTCTCCCACAGCCTTCGTATCTGAGAAACGAGTCTCGTCTCCCTAGGCCACTTTCGACGAATCCGCCACGCGCACAGTCTCGATATGTGGCGATGCTCTTAGAGCTTGATAAGATTCCACGTCGCCAGAACTTCTATGCCAGCTTATTTACGTGGTTGATCCTGGCTGGATACATTGTATTCCCGGGCACGTTTACCTCTCTCAAAACCTCCAATTCGGTGCAAGAAGCGGCAAATAAGACTCGTGCAGGGAAAATTATTATAGACACCGTTCAAAATGCCTCGCTCCTCTGGATAGCAGGAGCTTGCTGTCTCTTTGGAGTCGTTGGCATCGCTTTGCTCTGGAAAAAATGGAACAGAAACTACATTTGGTTGGTAAATCGAATATTCTTGTAAAGACTACCTAGCGAGCAGCTGAAAGCGGACACTGACCTTGTGATGTCAGGCCAACTCTGCTCAATGCCATTCTCGGCCTCGTCAATACACTGATCAATGTGTATACCGCTAAGGACGGGAACTGGTCCGTGACTGCGACCATCACGGTTACAATAACGAGTGCGTGTGCAGGAATAAGCTTGATTTTATTTCTGGTCTATAATAATTGGTTATTGTATCAAGTCAAGAAGGACCACGATGCTCAGATGGGTAATGAGCGTGGAACAGACGTGCCATCACGACTGGCATAATGGGCTCGGAATCTTCATTATCTAAAAGCGATACTGGGTGGAGAAATGGGCCTACCTTTGGACTGTGACATATTTCGAAAAGTTGAGATCTACATTATCTCGCCATATAGAACGTCGAAATGCTCGCGACAGCTTAACTATTCGGGGGAGAACAAGCCAGACTCGGCCTTCAGATCCTGAGCTCCGATCACGTACAGCAAAAAGTCATCACCTATAATCTTGAATACAAATCTCTACCTAGTTGAAGTCTTTTGTAGGGTTTCAGGGAAACCACCCCATTAGCCCACATATCGTTGTTCTTAAGCTGCCATCATATACGCACTGGATAAGCCTCTGAAACAAGTGAAGACATCTCACCAACAGCTGTTTGCATCTATAACTACCAAAGGTGTCTTTCTCCACGCAAACGTCTTGCGAGCTGGATGTCTTTTGACTCTAAATACATTAGCCGAAGTCCTCTCTCGCAGGAAGCAGAAACTGACTCACGAAGAGTGACTCGTTTCGCGTGGAGCGCGCAGTGATTAGCATCTTCGAACAGGCTCACAAGATATATTTCGAGTGCTTCTTGCAGAGCTTCGATCGCCGTCGACTGGAACCGATAACCGCCCCCTTGCCATTTCATATGAGAACTTCTCAGGTCTTCCGTAATTTCACGGACGAGCCGTTGAAATGGACGCTTGCGAATGAGTAATTCTGTAGATTTCTGGTAGCGGCGAATCTCTCTTAGAGCAACCGTTCCTAGTCACCGTCAATCACAATTTCACTTACTCAAACACAAGACAATGAAGGAGAACAGGAAAATCCTACCTGGTTTATATCGATGCGGTCTCTTTACGCGGCCCGTGCTAGTAGGCGGCCGCTTTCCTGAGAACTGACCTTTTGCAAGGCTTCTCAAGCTCGTCTTTGGGGCGACACCCCCAGTGCTCTTTCCTGTATGTCATCCTTAACATGAATGAAGGAAAATAGATGAAGGACTAGCTTACGTGCGGTCTGTTTTGTCCTCGCCATGAGGGGACACTCGATGCAGGATGCAACGCAATTTGTCTGATGGGTATTTATTTAGACAAAGAATTCTGATCTGGCTCCCTCGTGTGACATTAGCCTTTCTCGTCCCTTTTGGACTACTGGGGCCGAATCGAGCTCCAAGAGCCCTTTTATGTCCAGTCGACTGTTTACATTAAAGGTGAGCATCTTAACTCTGATGTCTGAACCCCCATGTAAATCATCATTCATCTTTTGTTAGCAAGAGTTTCGTCTAAACCGGAAGTCCTCGTGTCTCTCCCGAGCCCTTCTCCTACGGATCCCTTCTCTTTGAAAACTTCTTCTCCTATTACTGTACTGTAACATGATGTTCTCCAACTCGATTAGCAAGACTGTCGTGGCTCTTCTTTGGTTGCAACAAATGTCCGTGGGAGAAGCTATCCCACCCTTCCACAACCTCCACGAGTTGACGTCGAATAACACCGAAACAGGGCTGGGGTCTCAGCGGAGGAGTGAAGCCTGGCAGGCGAATGTCGTATTTACCGCTGGTACGCAGACACTTGGCTTTGAGCTCCCACGAGATGGGCTCTATCGAATGTCTCGCACGTCCTTCGTACTGTACTCCATTAGCGACTGCAACAATATTAGTGTCTCTCAGGTTGGTGTCACATCAGGAACAGTACCATGCACATTCATGGGCATCGATGGGTTCGAAATCACAACTACGGCCAATGATAAGGGATATTTAGACCTTACTGCCCCGAAAATTATCGTCTCCGGTTCTTGTGGTTAAATGCAGAAGAGGAGAAGCCTGTGGCGGAAAGGTGACTCGAGTTCGAGGGAGGCTGAATGTGCCAACGCTCACGACGGCAGTAAACGTTAAGTAGATTCTGGCAATATAATTTCGTTACGCGCAATCTGACTCCTTTCGAGAACCCTCCAAGAAGTTGTAAACAAGTAAAATATATAGGTGGAAGGAGGACGAGATGCCCACAGCCACTCCAAATGGCGGCTTCGGCCACTCGTCACACATCCTTCAGTGAGTCTTCATGTCCTGTAACCTTCCTGCGAAGCAGAGCGCAGAAGAATATTTGAAAATTGGCTGATGATGAAATGGTCTAAATCTGTGTCTATATGAGCTTCCTAGAGAAGATGAAACAGGAAAGGTGCTAGCTACATCGTATCATAAAACCCGGCATGAATCGTCCGATGCTGACCAAAAGATGTAGAAATTGGGAAACGAAGAGCGAGAGTTTGTCACTGGTTGGAAATATTGAACATGGTAGTAGGTTAATAGTTCATAGAAGAGCCTCTAGCATGGAAGTGCAGCTCAAGGCAGCTGGACTGACCGAAAGCCTCGAAGTACCATTGCCACCCATGACTCTCCCTTCCTGACTTCTCCTCTACGGGACCATCTCGACAATCTGGTGCAGATGCCAATTCAGGCCCCTGCTGGATACCTCTTCCGGCTCCAAAGTGGTACCTACACAGAGACTGTGAGAATATAAGAGTGCGAGTAAACGATGCAGAATCTTGGCCACTCGTCAGATTCCAACTCAAACCAGTCTCTCTAGAACTCTTCTGGAAGATTAATTTTCTCCCCTTCTGTGCATTAGATCAATCAACTACGAGCCATGGGTAAGATTGAAATTTCAACAGCGGAGGACGTCGAGAATTGTGGTCGGGAATTCAAAAAATTCTCTCGTACGCTTCACAATGATAATTTCGACTTTGAAGAATGCGAGGATATGCTCGTGGATGCCGTGGTCTACGGACTTGCCTTGGTACAGTATTGCCGTGAACTCCAAGGCAAGCATGCCTCGAAGCGTCCCCGAGATGAGGTGATTACAATCAGCGACAGTGACAGCGACAGCAAGTGCTCACCGCGATCATCCATGCTCGGAAGCTGATTACTCTCAGGCGGCGGTGCAGCCCTGACCTCGAAAACCCCAGACGTGGCGGTCAGCAAGAAACGTGCACGAAGGAATGACACCGACAGTGAAGGTAGGGACAGTTTGGTGAGCCTGCGTTCTCAAAACTAATTTCGCTCTAGGCGAGGATAATTCAAAGCCTTCGAAAAAGGTGCGAATGAACACGACCAAAAAGCGTACTCGAAATATGATGGAAGACTTTAGTGACGGTAAGTTTGCGGCTGGATCGCCCACAGCGCTACGCTAACTATTTCTAGACGGACAAACAGGGAGTTCTTCCAAGAAAGCCCGCCTGGGTGGACAGAAGGTGGAAGCTGCCAAAGTATTTAAAGAACTCGATGCGCTATTGAAGACAACCATCAAGGGATCAAAGTAGGGCCAATTCTAGAGCTAGTGAGATAGAATGACACAAGGAAGAGTTCAAGCGGGGAATGCCGACGATAGGAAATGAGGAATTCAGCAAGCCCTGGATGCAAGGAAAGGACTAGAGAAATCAAAAGAAAGGTGAGAGGAGCGGAGGATCGACCAATGTGCACTCGTTTCGCTATGTTAAGTCCACCAAGAGTAGTTGTTAATTGATCTAACCTATCAAATACTATCTGCTTCTCGAATAGCATTAAATAAAGATCATATTCAGGTTGAAGAATTATGGATAGGGGTATAGACAGGCTGAAGGGTGACCAAGGGATGAGCTGCAAGGTGGCTATGCAGTGCAGAATCCTGTAATTAAAAAGATTCTCTGGTTTGAAAGTCCCCGTTTGATGTTTAGACAATAGAAACGGTGAGCTCAAGAAGGAGGGCAGCGATCGTTACATATTCGTTCTATATCCACTAAGCTAGAATAGAGTCTCGAAATGGATCTTTAGATAGCGATAAAAACAAGTAAGAATTTTCAAGTGTTGGTACCAAAAACAGTGCTACAGTATGTGGCTTTAAGAGATAATCCATCTCAGGTTGCGCAATAAAAGGGCTGGAGTTAGGTATATCAGATTGCGAGAGAAATTCAACCTCGTAATTTGAAAATTGTAGACAATGGCAGACTTAGCGCCTCAGCTTCCTTCCCCATACCTCACTATACTGTTCTTTCAATCGGTAGTCATTCATCCTTGTGAGAAACCGTTCATTTTTCCCTTCCGATCTAGAAGCTTTCGTCACACAAACACAAACAACTCTCTCCTTCAGGGCTAGGATTGTTGGTGCCCCGAGCAGCTATCAGCTATGGTGGCGTTCGTAGTGTTGAAATTTAACAGTAGAAGATTTCGAAGATTGTCGTCACAAACCATGGGGTCTAAAGAAGTTCCGTAATTCAATCCAGGGAGGATCGGCCTTTCAAGTAAGCTCGGAAAACATTGTTCTAGAGTACATGTAGGCTGTAGACAGATGTGTTGGTCTGTCCTAATTAATCACTGGTCATGCTGCTGAGAGAAAGGTGTAAAGGAGAAATGTCCTCCGTGACAGAAAGCTAGTACAATATCTTGGTGGGGCAGGTTGTGCTGAGGACAGGTTGTGCTGAGGACAGGTTGTGCCGGGGACGAGTTGTGTCTGGGGACAGGTTGTGCCGGGGACGAGTTGCGTCTGGGGACAGGTTATGGCTGAGGACAGGTTGTGCCG
>NW_015622835.1:162657-175333 GCF_000835515.1 Exophiala oligosperma
CGTAATTCAATCCAGGGAGGATCGGCCTTTCAAGTAAGCTCGGAAAACATTGTTCTAGAGTACATGTAGGCTGTAGACAGATGTGTTGGTCTGTCCTAATTAATCACTGGTCATGCTGCTGAGAGAAAGGTGTAAAGGAGAAATGTCCTCCGTGACAGAAAGCTAGTACAATATCTTGGTGGGGCAGGTTGTGCTGAGGACAGGTTGTGCTGAGGACAGGTTGTGCCGGGGACGAGTTGTGTCTGGGGACAGGTTGTGCCGGGGACGAGTTGCCGTCTGGGGACAGGTTATGGCTGAGGACAGGTTGTGCCGAGGACGGGTTCGGGAGCCCATTCAAGTGCCTCAGTAGAAGATCCATTTTAGGACCCCTACAGAGATATTTAAGATAGTATGGACCTCTAGGCAGATTCATGTCCAGTATCGACACCAAAATGCGACGGGCTCGACTTCTGGGGAAAGAACGCTGCATTGTAACGGAAAAAGCTCTCAAGTGCAAGGGCATGGTCAGTGTCCGACTTGAGGTGCTGTCGTTTCCAGAGATTAAGACGAAAGATCCCACGAAGCTGAAGAGCAATGTGAAGAGGCTGAAGAAAGCATTTCAGGATGAAGGTTGCTGGCGGCTGCCGTTACCGAATCACATTCCGGCTCAAATCGATAAGCAGAGTCTCGATGCCGCCCTTCGACATTCACATCGCTCGAGCAAAGAGCTTTTCGTGGGCCCTCGAGACAAATATCCCGAGCTCGAGTTTCCACCGGGCTACCAGCTCATGTGCCTGGATGGACAGAGCCGCGCTCTTGCTGCCGCAAAGGCACTTCCTGTCGCGGACCGGAGGTGGATCGTAGATTTATATGCTGCAGGTATGAGATGCTTACTCTCGTATAGCGAGACCTTGCATTGATATATGGTTGTTAGACCTCACAGAAGAGCTCAGGACAATTCTAGCGGAGGAATACTCGAATGAAGACCGTCTGCATCCCGGAGAGATCTATCGAAAACTTCGACTGTATCACCTCCAGAGGGACTTGCGAATTGACAATCCGTGGTTTGAACAACGGTGCTGGGCACGTTTGTCAGATCATGGACGCCGCAACGTCAAGCAGCTCCTGCGCCACCGTGAGATAACCGCGGCCTGTGATGCCCTGCTGGACGTTGTCGGGCTTTGGAGTGGTTGGAGAACAAGCACCTGGCACAAGATACTTCCAATGGGTGTTGACGAGGTAAGTTCCACCTTGCGGACCATTTAGGCTCTCACCAATTATCGTAGTGCATCCTATACCGCCTCGATTTTATGAAAGACTTTTGGTACGAGAGCGTTGGGGCAGAACGGGATGCGACACAGAAAGTCGATGAAAACAGCGTCAAAGAACTTGAGGGCACCGCCCCTGGGGCTTGCAGAGCGGATGCTCGGGATCTCTATGGGAAACTAAAGGCTGGAAAGATCTTTGGAGCTTTCAATGACCAAGATCGCGAAAAGATCTGGGTCGAAGTGTGTCGCCTGACAAAAGATCGCTTGGTCCCGTCATTTTTCACCTTCTTCGAGGATTTGAACTGGCTGAAGGGCCCCGCGGACTGCGTTAAACGGTTGATATCTATGTCACCCGGTGACACGATCCTCTACGCACTGGAACAGTACGTTTTCACGGGCGTTAACCAGCAAACCGGCGAGTGCTTGATCCAGAAACCTGATCATAATTTGGTTTCTAAGCCAGGAACTGAGGCCGATCAAATGGATCTGGGAGTTCTACAGCTATTCCTCATCGCCATGCGTAACCACCTTAACATGCCGGCCGAACCCAAGAAAAAGAATTTACTCGCAAAGCCAAGACCAAAGAAAGCAAACCCCGAGGTTCTACACGAATTTGCCACCTATGCCCACAAGCTAGGCTTTGAGTCCGATGAGATTCGTGAACTGACGGAACTCGGAGCGTCATCGCGAGCACTGCAAAAGGAGTCAGCGTTGTCGGGTTCTGAAGACTCTGATCCACCTATTAAGCGATACGGCATCCCTTGGACTTGTCATCATGAACAAGACAAGCCATACCTCTTTTTGGAACCTTTATACGCCATAGGTGGTGAGGAGTTCGAAGAGATGACATCTTTATTTGTACGGCGGTCTGTCATTCTTGCCTTTTTTGAGAAGACGACCAGCATCTGCTTAAGAGCAGACCGAGGAACGATTGGTAAAAACCCTTTACCGAGGCCTGTACAGCTAAATCAGCAGGGTCTAGAGCTGCGTCATGTCGAACAACACTCGGATCCTCATAATACTCCAGAGCCCTCGCAGCAGGGTTTGCAAGCTGGTAACGCCGTCAGGGAGGCTGAGAATACATCCGCAACCCAGCCTGACCAACAAATAGATACAGGAGAGGGACAAACCGAGTCGGAATGGCTATCCGACTCAGAGATGCTTGATGAAATAGAAGAAGTCCAACATGATGCAAAGCGGGACCGTCAAGAAAATGCGCGGATACGAAAGAAGAAAGCACGGAGGCCAAATAAGCGGAGAAAGTCTTCTCATAAGAAAGGAGGAATCAGCGCGAGAAAGTGGCAACAATCAGACATGGGAGCAACGCTGCTGAGAGCCGCTGAAGAGAGTCATATTTTGTCAAAACAACAAAAGGTGCACGGGAAACCGGAAAAGCCGAGCCGAACCACTCAGATCACCCCTGATGTGCTTAAGGAAGGCAACATCCCTATGCTCTCGCAAAACCAATCTTCAACTCCGGATTATAACGAAATCGTGGAGGTGGGGCAGTTCACAGCAATAGAGCGACAAAGCGAGGACCAAGATATGGTGCAGACAGTGACAGGGAGCATTGTTCATGAAACTACTATATCAGAAATTACAACTCGCTACGGCGAGGTAACTGCGCCAAAGACCGTGTCCCCAGCAGAAGCAGAGATTAGTCGCGAAACGCAAGAGCAACAAACGACGGAGCAACCCCACAGAGGACTAGATGAGCGAGGCCGAAACGAAGAGCGGCATGGCGGTCAGGTAGAGCAGGACGCCGCTGAGAAAGAGCGAAGACGACGGGCTGCATGGGAGAGAATTGACGAGGCACAGACAACGACAATGCGACAGGTGACCCAGTCCAAGGATTCACCCGTTACATATCAGGCCCTTCTGGATGAAGTGGAACAGGAAGGGATCGAAAATGAGATGAGGCGTAATCGAGAAGAGTCCCTATTCACTCTCGAGTCGCTGTCGCCAATAGACGAATCAAAGAACGCAGAGAAGACAGCGCCACAACAAGGGATCGAAATGGTTCCACAGGAAGGGATTCCAGGGAGAAACGGGTTGGTGAGCGATCCCGAAGAGACACAGCCAATGCCGATCACAGATCAGGAGCATGAGCTATCGCCGGCCCAGCCAGTGAATACCGCTACAGAGGAAGCAGAACCAATGCCCAGAGCCGAAATGAGGGACTCAGGGGAACGAGTAACCATGCCAGACCTTTCGCAGTCAGAGATACTGGAGAGAGGAGAGGAAATGCTCGAAGAGCAGAGTGGACATGTAAGCCAGGACTGGGAATTTTACGGAGAGGAGGTCGGACTGCAGCAGGGAACTCGAAAGACCCCAGGTCTGAATCAAAGACGAGCAATCGAAGACCCCGGCCAGTCACAGGATCCACACGCGTTGCCGATCATGGGAGAGTCGTACCTGAAGCGCGTCACCCAGATCGACTTTGGCAGATTGGAAAGCCCAGAACGAGCGCAGGAAATTTTGCCTGCTGGATACCCTCAGGATGGAGGTCGTGACAGGGAGAAACCGGTTGCTCTAGAGATTGGGGATGTTCAAGAAGTGCAGGAAGAGCTAAGAAGCGATTGGAATACGCCAAATGGGCGGCTCCCTGACGAAGGCGACCAAGCAAGACTAGAGAACATTGAAAAGAATATGGATAATCAACTAAAAGAGCAAGAAAATGAAGAGCGGACGGCGAGAGAACGACGGAAAAACGCAGCGAAGAAGGAAGATCAGAGACGGGAAAGACTTGCAGGGCAAGAGAGAGCAAGACAACTCAAGAAAGAGAAATCTGAACTGAGCGGGGAGCAAAAGAAGACCAGAACGCAGGCAAGGGACGAGCAAGAGAGAAGTGTAAAGGAAGACGAAGGAATGCGTCGAAAACGCACCACACAGATCGACTGGAGGATGCTTGAAGGACAAACCGGTCAGCGTCCAATCATGGAAAACGAAACCGTACGCGGAGCAGTGGTGCTTGATTCTGACGTCATCAGGACGACAGGTCAACAACCCACTAACCTGACCGCGGAACAACCCAACCCTCAAAAGATTCGTATACATCTCAAAATATCTAGGGGGCCTAGTGGTGGGGAATGGCAAGATCTGCCCTCACACGACGTGGACCCTTTCGAGCCGGCAGATTTCATGCGATTCTTAAGGAAATACACTAGAAAAGACGCCGAAAACCCGTGGAATGTGTTCGCCGGGTCCCACATGATAACCCCATTGACAAAATTTGAAGACATCATCAGAGGGGGAAATGACACCTTGTATATCCATCGAGGTGGAATTATCGACACCCATCTCCATCCTAATTCTCCTGCCAGCAAAAAAAGCCGGTCTTGAGTATATAAAAAACGAATGTCCTGCATTTTTCCTTGTTTCATCTTCCATTTTCGACATGTCACCACTAAGTAAGCCTGATTAATACCGAATACGCTATTCCTGTTTACTTCCCGTATAGCTTCGAGGAAAGAAAATTGCGAGGAATGATCTGGCCGACGGCGTAGGGACAGTTGGCCGACGAAGGACATGCCCGCCTATGGATGAGCGAGAGCCTTCCCATCAGATGTGGTTAACCGTCTAGTCCCCGGGCTGATATTCTAGTTCCTCCAGCCTAACTTTCTTATCTGCCATTGGGCGGACTAGACTTCGCAACCGATCTCGAAGGTCATTGCTTCCAGACACTGGATTATTCAGCAGGGATCTGAAGTCAGGCAAGTGGGCTTACCCATCACCAACGTCTCTCCTTTCTCGCCCGATTCCTCCTGTACCCTTTTGATATGTCTACCTGCCACCTCTTCCTGGAAAATGGTTTCCAAATCTGCCAGACCACTGTACGCGATCGCGCGTTTTCCGAATGGCACTCTATCCTGGCTTGCCCAGTGGATGTAGACCGAAATGCTGAGGATCTATACTCCAAGTCAGGCTGAATTTTCATGGTATAGGTTATTGTAGCTTACCTTCCCCTTGGTTGACTTCTCGTCGCTCGTATCGCCGGTGGTGTTATCGACACTAAGTGTATCCCCGACGAGCGCATCATTCAACAGGTCTGCTGCGGCATACCCCAGATCTAATGTAGTTGAGTGTTGTCATGCATTTAGAGAAGGGGTATCTGATGGCCGTACCTTTGGTCTCTAACTGCCACACCAAATGGATTCGACGAGTGCGAATCTTGCAGGCATTATACCCATGAATGAGCTGCTTCAGGTAAGGAAGGTGCGAGACGATACCAAAGCCATCCGCCATCATTAGCACCGTCTCATAGGTTCCAGCTGGGACAGTGGTACCATGGGGTCCACTGAACAAAGCTCTGTATAAAGTGCCGCCCTCACGGCTCGAGTCCGAATATCGCAAAAGCTTTCTAGTCAGGCCGTCACGTGGTTCTATAAAAACGTCCAGGGACTCCAGACTTTCGTCCGACCAAGAAGTTATCATGAAAGGATGGCTCTGCAGGCGGCCGAACCATGGAATCCACAAGCAGATGTATTGTCCCGGCTTTACCTGGAGTGGTGAGGTGAGGCGTACTTGGAGCGTCATCACTTCTTGCTCTATGATGACGTGCTCTCTGCTGAGCATCTCTTTGATATTGGTGACCTTGACTCTGGCGAACCCATTCCCCACCACTCCGGTTTGGTACATGATGAGCCCGCCTTGGACTAGAATGGTCAGCAAGAATGTACCCATCGTAATGTAAGTATACTTTTGTGGAAGAGAATGGATCTTCCTTAAGTGGCTCCATATGCTGTATGTCGCAGTAACAGCCAATATCTGATGCAAGCGAAGGAAGAACTCGTAAAAATGACGCCGCAGAAACGGGTGTGAGAGAGGCACGAGGAGCCCCCACGCTATTGTCCCCTGAACTCTGTCAGTTCTGTTGAGCGGGTGTAATTAACTCTAGGAAACGTACAATCAATCCAAAGAGGTTTTCTGAGATACTCAGAGGAAATGCTTCCTTCTCCATGAGAACAGCGATAACGTGGAAGCCCAACAGGACCGACGACATTAGTCCTAAGGAGCGATGAACTCGCCGGTACGTGCGTAAGGTGATGCCCATGAGATCAGCTGGGAAGCTAAGATGAGGGCCCGCCATGAGGGGGATCAGGTTAATGAGGGAGAGATTTGCCGCTCGAAGACCGGCCATGGAGACAGAGCCCACGTTGAAGCAGACACAGAAGATGTTGACGCCGCTGTAGAGAAGTCCGGCAATGACACCGGCCGGGTCCCACACACCAGTTAACCGGTGACGAAGCCGTGGATACACGAAATACTTCAGCGTGAGTGGAGCGACCCTCTTCCAACCGAGCACAACCAACTGGCGGAAGTTCAGGAGAATAAGGAGTAGCACCAAGCCGCCCACGCCAATCGCATAGGCTTGAGTAATATCCATATCGAAGGTCAGAAAATGAAGCAGGATAACAACCATGCACGAAGGGAAAAGGAGTGGCTACGAGGGTTGAGCAGCCTATTGAAACACGGAAAGAGGGTGAATCTGAAATATAATCAAGTACACGTTTAGACTCAACCCTTAGAAAGGGAGCTGGGACTGGATCCAGACACTGAGCAATCGCGGCCAACTTTGGCATATAGAAGCCGCATTGGAGCCAGAATAGGATCCTCTCCACGACAAATTCATCCTCGTCTAACTGGGTGGCAATCTGTAGCCCCTAAATGGGGCAATCGAGGTAATATCTGCCAGTCCCTGGAGATTTCTCTTTCCCCAGGGCCGGCGGAACAATGGACTCTAACTAGGTCAGGATTACACCCCTTGGAAAACTGATATTCCTCACTTACCTTCAAGAGCCTCTCTGCCGAAGTGGCAGACGTCGTCTCAGAGAGGAATCTGGCCGCCAGAGAATCGGAGGGCCACCGGCCGAGGTCATCTACTCCGACGGTACCATCAACTTTGGCATATTTCTGCATCAGCTCCATCGTGATGAAGCCCAGCGCCCGAATATCTCTTGACCCTGGACTGCCCTGACGGCAAGGTCGACAAAGCTCCTGGTCAGCTGTGATCTCAGGTCAGCTTCACGTAGACAATCAAGTAGGGCTTACCTCCCTATCTTCACCTCACCAGCAACGTTGATGAGAGTGGTCGAGGTGGTCAGGGAGCCATGTTCCAGTCCTTTTGTCGCAAGATACACAAGTCCGTTGAGGATCTGCCACAGTTAGTCGGTTCACTCGGGAGAGTTGATACACAAAACATCCCTGCCCTAATATCGATGTCAGTTGATCCTCGTCGAGGTGTTTCGGAAAGCCGGTGAAAAGGCTCAGGGACATCGGCATGTGTTCGAAGACAACGTAGAATGATTCGTCATAGAGAAATATGTCTCTCACGGACACGATATTCTCATGTTCAAGCTGTTGCAACATACGACATTTTATTTCGCCGTTGTGAATAGAGAAGCTCTTCACAGAGACGACGTACGGCGTGGGACCCTCCCTTTTAGGAGTGATGATAATGTCATCGGACCACGGGTGTCTGACATCGGCAACGTCCACCATGTCGTCGTCTTCCTCGCCAAGCCGTATGCAATGGCTTTTTCTGTACTTTTCCCACGGGGATTGGTGCTTTACAATCAAGGTATTCTCCGTCCCATGTCCGAGTGCTACTGGGGGGCTCAGGGGCTTCGAACCAGCTGCTGAGGTGGTACGATAGATTCCGGACGAGAGGGCTCTCGGGAGTCCTGCTGCTGAATTAAATCCAGTCCCATGGCGACTGGGAGTTTCACTATCCGTATGGTGATCTTCCTGGCGGGTCACGCTCTGAGAAGGCCCCTTAAACCCTCTGATGGCATCAAAGTCGATGCGTGTCCGGCGGTTTAAAGAGTTAGATGACATCTTGACCACACGAATGGCTAAAGAGAAGACCAGAGCAAACGGTACAATCTGTTTAAGGAAGGTATGTGAGGTATTGAACAAAATTGAGGCAAGGGTGGTGGTCAATGCTAAGAGACGAGAAACGATGTTCGATCTGGACTACGAAGTGGCCAGAGCCGGTATGTGCAGCAAATCGCACGACTCCCCCCCCCCGGGCCTATTTTGGCCCTTGGGGCCCAATCCAGACATGGTGCTGAGCTCAACGGAATGAGGCCCCTTCTGGATCCGAATGGTGAATAGCGTTGTCACTTAAGAGTACTGCAGAGCTCGACAGGGTGGTACATAGCTTCATTAAATGATATGGGCAGCCCACCAGTGGTAAATTGTTCATCGTCCCACCTGTTAAAATTATTCGTACTTACACCACCATGCTCAGAGAAAAGCTTTGGCTCAAAATAGGTGTGTCACTCGCATTCGTGGCCGCATTAATCTGCTGCACGGTTTTGAGCTTTGAAGTGCTTTGCAATAAGGACGACATGGAGGCTGGTATCATTACCTTCACAGTGAGTGTGTTTCACTGTTAATATGTTAGCTGAGGTAGATCGCTGATGTATTCTTCCACAGTTTAAGGCCGCCACCGCACATGTACCGCTTCGTGCAAGGGGCCTAATCCGGACGGCCGTGCCCGAAGCCGGGAGCGTCGTAAGCAATGTGGCAACTGAAGCCTCAAGAGCTCCCGGCCAAGCAAACAGCATCGCAAGCGCCGCCGCGACAGCCGTCAATGGCGCCAGCACGGCGATCCCCAGGAATCTCTCCATCGGCACAAACCAATACTGCGTGGGGTTCAGCGATCGTGTCGATTGTCATCAATTGCCTGTGAACATATCTAGGATGGTACCCCAGGCTGTTACAAATATTCTGAGCAACCAAATGGAAGATTTGGATCACCTGCGCAGCATCTTCTCAAAAGCTACCCCTGGATGGATCCGGGATCCTTTCATTATCGGCATAGCGACGACCCTGGTGATCGCTGTCGTCTTTCTCAACACTATATTCAGCTGGCCCTTCGGCGCTGGTACTCTATTGCAAGATCTGACGTTGCCATTAATGCCCAGATTGATTATTGGGCTCTTTTGTTGCGTCTCTTACCTCCTTCCAACAATTGTTCTTTACCTTCTCTACTCCAAGTCCAAAGACCTCTCTTCCGAGATCAGGGCTGATCAGGGTCCGGTCGGCAGCTACTGCTGGGGCACTCTCTTTTCGGCTCTACTAATGACGGCAATGATGACGTTTGTTCACATCTTGGTCTGATGATAACCGATCAAAGGTCGTTAACTTTCATGGTGGCTCAATCAAATACACAGGTTATCATTTTCGACACCATACCATACACTGTGAATGAGAAACTTGCACAGTAAAATTGGGTGGTAAGGGTGTATGTTTGGATAGGAGCCCACAAAATCACATTTCTGAGCTTTACCGTACTTGTGACCTGCTTGACCAAATCGGCGCTGAACAGTTGTACCCTCAGAAGTATTTGAAGCGCACCCAACACTTGGAGGAGCGGGCTTGATTTGCTTGAGGGCTCGGATATGGATTGATGGTGCAATCGAGCAGTGCTCGGCCACCACGTTACCCGCTCATGACCGAAAGTTACTTTCGAAGTCACTCTCTTCTACCTCACCTGGGCCCTCGTCCTTTCAATTACTCATATAACTGCTCTATCCGTGACAGTCGCTTCAACTCCTTCTCCAGACGAGCATACCGTTTCTTGCGGCTGACCGGATCATGATGACGCCTCGCTTGCTGCATGGCAGGTCTTGCGCCTGCAGAGGATGCTACATTTCCACACGATTCCGCATTTCAACCTGTCCTTCTGCCATGAAGTTAACACGAATGGAACCTGCCGATGAAGTAGTCTGTGGCCCAGGCACGGTAGCCTCCGAGAAGGAACGCGAGTTAGAGACGTAAGAATGAGCTTCGGGGCGTTAAATTCCGGTTGTTTGAGATGACGGAATGTAATTCTGCTAGGTGTTCTCTGAGGACTGGCTGACCGAAGTTGAAGCTGTAGGACCAATGCCATCTTCGGAAAATACCATCTGCTGGGCTATCGGGCCATGGCGATCTTGGATCTCTTCGTTCGGTGGCCGGCCTGGCGAGGGTCGAGACAGTTCTGCTTCTTCACAAGCTTTGTCCCCATCTTCTCTTGCTTTTTCGTCGTTTAGACCATTCAGGAAAACTATCCTCTGCAACAGCCTTTCAAATGCATGGCCATTTTAGCGTGAGGTATGATATCACTTGGGAAAGACATACATTGTTTTTGATAACTGGTTGCCATGGTCCGTGACCAAATGATCTGTATGTGTAGGCCTCTTTAGCTTTTAGATAGATTATGTGGCGGGCCACGGATAGATTCATAGTGTGTGCAACGTATGGCTTTTTGTAATTGCGCCGAACTCTTTTTTCTCGCGGTGCCTCATCTTACGACCGCTTTCGTTAACTTTTTCTCAAGTGCAATGTCGTCTGACGTGTGAGTTGTGGCTTCTTTCTGATCATCCGAAATGTCCATGGAAGGGCCAGCGGGCAGGATATTTAAGTACCCAAGTAACTCGCGTCTGTAACCCCAGTGACCACCACTTTGCGATTGCCCAATAAAGAATGGCAGTGCAGCTAGTTGGGTCTAAATATAAGAGAACAACGGTCGCCCCAAGTTGATACGAAAAAGGGGATGGCTTCCATTGTGGGTCCCCTTCCACAACTTGCTTTAATAGAGTCAATTTTCAATTTTCATGCCTTACTTACAGTAGTGAGTCATTGCTTTGTCGCGCTCTTTAACGATTCGTGAAGCGTCTCAAAAATGTGCGCCTTGATATTCCCGAATCTGATTAGTGGAAAGCGGATGGATCCACTAGTCTGATTCGTATAGTAATAGCCCGGAGCTTGTCAAGATGGCGAAAGTCGTCAGATAATATTGCCAAACCACCTGGATCACTTGGACCCTCTAGAGAGCTAAGCACCTTTTCGAGTTAGATACTTCTGAGTGGACTTGAGCTTCTTGTGAGTATTCTCGTCATCGTCGTCGACCTCAACCATTCAGCGCTGACCTGAGTGAGTATCCTGAAGTTCCTATTACTATTCTCGCAGCAAGGGTTGAGACCCAGCAGGCAAACGCATTCAATGGTTGATACCATCTCATCCAGCATGTTGCACGGAGCCGAAAACTGCCAATATACCAGATTTCCGCCGCTCCAGAAGATGGCATCAGCCACCAACCGAACTTGGCAAGACTTGCATCACTAACGAAGCAAGCCACCGGGATCATAGATATGATCCCCTGGATTGCTCTCACCCAGGACCAGACGAGGGTTCATATAGATTAAAAAAGTTACCGGACGTTCTTAAATGTCTACTGTTTTTATCAATGATACTGCAGAATGCCACCAAGTATTTCTGATACCCGTGGCCTGTCTTCTTCAGCGAAAAATGAAGAAGATCTGAGATGGCCGATCCGAAACTCGACCAGGCATAGCCCGCGAGGTCGGGCGTAAGTGCTACGCTTTCGCTCCACCTAGGGCGTTACAACATGTAGGGTTTCTTGGCAAGTGGGAAGTATAGGAGGGACAATGTCTCTGAGAGCGTATAGTATACTGAGCGTACTGATATACTAGAAGCGAAATAATCACAACCAAAACGTATGGGTATGATCGTGAACGAAGTTGACTACGTGGTAAGGCTATGTGACGACCGTGTATATATATCCCGTGGTTATTGTGCTGCAGTGGTGTTGAGGTGTTGTGGCGCAACCACCAACCATCCCACCACATCAGCATATCGACCACTTTGTGACATTTTGCGTGCCAAGACTTGTAAAGACTGCGTCGAAGCGTATCGCCTCGACACGCTTCGAAGGCCTCTGGCCACGTGATTGTATTATTACGAAGTGCTCCGGTATGATCCGGTACACCCTTCGAAACCTATATAGTCTGACGTCCCCTTGGACCCCTTAAGAGAATGACAAGTCCTCCGACAATAATCACCACTTCCTTTCCTGGAAGTCACGTGTCAGGCTTCGCATCTTGCGAGGCTGAGTCGGCTATCCTTCCTTGTACCATTCCGTCGTCACGGGTTCGTATGCTGCCTGCGGTCAGGCCGACTTGTAACAGTAAGGGGGAATTTCGATACGAAGTAAGATGAGCATGGATTAAAAATTGGTCTTCACGAGGTTTGGTGGCACCTGGATTCCATTTCATGACTCTTGTTGAAGATTCGGTCCAGATACCTTCCGATGTGGGAGATGACAAGGAGAGGGATTAGTCATTTCTTGGTCATCATTGTTAATGCATATCCAACCTGCGGAATCTCCCTCTGAGGGGTGTATATATAAATGCAGGATGGGAGCCATGATTGTAAAGATGAGTACAAACGAAGTAATGAGGAAACATTCCGAGTCCGAGCATAATCTCATATCCTTAACAGGTTATGAGCCCGGCGCTCATCTGTGATTCCGTTCTACCCAATCAGAGTTCTGCCAGCCACCACTGGCAGTTGCTTAATAATCAGCGTTGCGGCTTGGTGTTCCGTCGTCACATCATCATGGATAAACTCAAGACTCG
>NW_015622835.1:179606-318578 GCF_000835515.1 Exophiala oligosperma
GCATCCGCTTCCAACAGCAGGACAGCGAGCCGTTTCTGTTCGGCTACAGCGACGCCGACTATGCTGGAGACGTCGATCAACGCAAGTCGACCAGTTGATACCTCTTCGTATTAGGGGGTGGCCCGGTGTCGTGGAAATCGCAGCGCCAGCGCACGGTCACCCTGTCGACGACGGAGGCAGAGTACGCGGCACTGACGGAAGCGATCCGTGAGGCGAACTCGATTCGCCAGCTCCTGGTCGAACTGGGGGTGTCAGTGTCACAACCGATACCGATCTACGAGGACAACATCTCGACGATCTCATTGGCGAATAACCACGCCAACCACAAACGCAGCAAGCATGTCGACGTTCGCAACCATTACTGTCGCGAACAGGCCGCCATGGGCCACATCACCATCCGATACGTCAGTACGGATGAGCAAGCAGCCGATGGCCTGACGAAGCCTCTGGGACCAGGCAAGTGGAAAGGGGTGTTGAAACAGCTTCGTCTCAGTGGTAGCATCGCCACATCAGCAGGATCTGAGGGGGTGTGTTGAAGATTCGGTCCAGATACCTTCCGACGCCAAAGTCGAGGTCATGATTCTGTACGACACGATCAGCAAGTTCATCTGCAGTCCAGTGTTGTTCTTGAGTGACTTACTCCCACGCAAGCGGCATCGGTTCCTATGAGATTGAGGACAGGGACCATGTGACTGCCTGTCCCATATTAACGCCTTTCTTCACACGCTGCAGGGTATGCGAGAAATTGCTTCTTCCCGGTGAGCATACCTTTCGTAACACTGCTCTCCAAGCTGGGATTAAACGCATCTCCAGAAAACAAAGTGACGAGCTTCGATTGTCCCGAGAATCGAGTGTCATTGCGATAATAGTTGCAGACTGTCTGAAACCGGGCAGCGCCGCCTACTGGTTCGGCCGACGAGGCGTCGAGGTGGTAAACTGCAGAGTAAGGCCGTCAGAATAGTGTTTTGTCATGTAGAACCAGGGCGAGGAATACCATCGTTGTAATGTAAAATCCGAAGGTCAGGTGGCGTGGTTATGTCGCCAGCGGTGTGAGTGACCGCACCTTGCATTGTTGTTTATGAGGTCATACTATCGATATCACGAAGACAAACAACCTGGAGCTTCGATCCAGATGTAGCAACCCAAAGAAAAGACGTAGTCGAGAATAAGACCTGTCGTGTGCCTGATGTCAACTCGGAGGTTCCACTCTCAAGTACGGTGGAGTATCAGTACGGTGGACTACCCGATCTCGTCGTCACGGGCGCCGTTTCGCCAAGTTACGAGGCACGCTACTGCTCTCTCTATCCGGGCGAAATTTAGTGGGCATGCATTAATCTTGCTGAGGTTATTAATCAAAACGGATGTCTGCTAAGCTGCCGGGAAAGTGGACCTGACGAGTGGAACATTCGATAGCTATTCAGAGCACAACGATTTTGGAAAAGATTCCTCTGATTCGCCGGACATTAGGGAGCGTTTCTTATAAAGTACGAGACAATAACGAGTACTTATTAGTCGTTTGAGGCGAAACCCCGATAAAGACCACCGTAGGTAAGGCAAAAAGTAGCCAGCTATGTAAGACTTCCCTCTTCTGTACCGTGGTTGGCTCTCGCTCCATCCACGCTGGTACAAGCCGCTCTTAACGTCGCTCGTATCTTTTCCTCGAACGACCCAGCTAGAACTATTTGGGCTTGCTTTGGACCCAACACCACCCAACTCAGAGTTGCTCCTCCGCGGCGTCGTTGGGCGCCGTTGCGGTGTGATGGTGACGCAGGTGACCATGATGAAGCGTCTGTTCCTCGGTGCGAATGATGTGGCCTTCGCCTGTATCCGTCACCGCTCTGAGTTTTGCACCTTCGTCCAATCTGATGTCAACTTTGTTGGTCATATACTCGTCCACATTCTTACTGAAGCACACGACCACGGTCCCGACAACACCAAAAGCAATAGAAACTAAGTAGACAAGACGTAGAGAATGCACGAAAGCCTCTTTGACTCCGTTCATACCAATGCTGAGCTGTGTGGGTGTGAGTCGGGCGAGAGCCGACGGCGGTGCCGTGCCGGTAAAGGCCTCCACAACGGTTGGAATGGAGCTCGGGGCTACTCCAGCCGCTGCCAGCGGATGTACAACGTACTTGACGATGTTTGACTTGAGCTTCTCGGTGAAGATACTGACGTATATAACCTGACCCACGGATCCGCCGATGTTGCGGGCGGTGACAGCTAGAGCAGTAGCTATACCGATGTATTCGTGCTCTACAGCGAGTTGAACCATAGCAGTGGCGACGATCATACCGCCACCGACGCTGATGCCCTCCATAGCGACCAGCACAGTAGACGCAGTGCTCGAGCTGGGTGCTGATATAGGATCAGTGGATTAGGAAGAAGCGAAATGAGTCGGTTAAAGAGTAGACTTACAAACGATTGCCATACATCCTGAGGCCACGGTGCCGATGACGATGATGAAAATAAATAGCAAGCGGGCGTGTCCGAATGTGAAAAGAAAACCGAACAGGGGCGAGGAAAGGATGCCAGCCATACCCAGTGCTGAAGCATACCAGCCAATTTTCAGAAGGTCCTGGGTATAAAGGGCCTGAACTTGCTGGGGCCACAACACCGCTGTTGAATAGTACAACATTCCAAAGAGGAATGTACCAACAAGGACACAAGTAACTCCCCTAATCTTCCCTAGGACGACGGGTGGAAACAAAGGGAATAACATGTCCCAGTGCGCCTCGTAAATACCACAGGCGATCAAGAGAACTAATCCAAGGACGATCATGGAGATAGTTCCACCGGATTTCCTAGACAAGTGTCAGCTGTCCACACCCGGAACCAGTGGAATATTCATCATACCAGGGCAATAGGTTCCCGCCGAATGATATCCCGAGGAGGAACAAGCAGAGGCCGACGGCGCATAGGAAGAATCCGACCCAATCCATATCGGCGAGTTCCTGGAGACGGCTCTTGCCCTCTTCCCGGATGTATTGATTTTTAGGGTGGTAGAAAAACAAGACCAAGACGAATGCCACGCAATTGAGGATGAACGGAACCCAGTAAGCCCAGCGCCAGGTGCTGTGGTACGCGATTGCGTTTCCCATGATGGGTCCAAAAGCTCCAGCGGGGGCACATGCCAGCTCGAAAATACCGATGGCGAATCCGCGATACTTTTTTGGAACCATCTCAGCAACCCCTGCCCACGCCTGTTGCTGACAGGCCGAGGCGGTCCCGATGAAGATGCCTGCGCCGATGAGAGTATTGACGTTGTTGCCTGTGGCAGAGACACAGCAGCCTATCAGGCCGAAGACATCACCAAGAAGAATGAAGTATCGCCGACCGTAGATGTCGCCTAAGCGGCCAACTAGAAGGCCGAAGACGCCCACAGGGACGACCTGTGCGGTAGAGATCCACGAAAACGAGGTCGACGGTCCTATCCTCGTAGTAAGCTTCTGTCAGATATGGCAAGGTGCAGAAAGTGCCCCAGCCTTACAGGGGACATAGATTCACCTACCAATGTCGGCGTTGATTGTGGTAAGAATGGCAGAAACCATCTGAATGCAGAAGACGGCTGCCATGTAGCCTATTTGCATTCCCTGTACCAACATCAGCATCATGTGTTCAGGCAATGCCCTTAACGGGCACCGGCAGAGGGCATATTCAGGAGAAAACAATGGCTGATGCTTACCGCTATAGCCATGCATTTGCCGATAGTGAAGTGAAACTCCTCATCCAAGTCAGATTCGGTAGGCGGGGCCCCGGGCATAACTTCATCGTGCTCAATGCCTTTCTCAGAGCGCTGCGTTGCCTCCATACTCGCTGTATTCTTTCTGTAATTGTGCATATCTGGACAGGGCCAAGTATGGTTCGACGATAATGGGGTGATTGACAAGACTATATGAAAAGAGAAAGCCTCTGCCAAATGGATGTGTCAAAACTGAAACCTGAGCTAGGTCCATGTATCCCGCACGGAAGGGGTCGCAAAAGATCCGCACTGTCGGTTCCCAGATTTCTCCGCCAGGTAGAACCTGGAGAACTCGGCGGGGTATCTCCGGAAAGGGACCAGCTAGCCATAGACAGCTAAGACTTCGAGGAGGGCATTCGGACTCTTCTGCTGCTAGATTTTGATTTGGCGTCGCTGAACGGAGTGAGATAGCATCGCCTAGAAAAGGTTCAGAGATATCCGGCTCGGTGCTAGCCGGAAAGCCAAACGTCGAAAGTCGGGAAGCAATAGATTCCGAGGGTCACTTTAAGCACAACAGAAGGGAAGAGACCAAACATTTCATGGGTACGCCAACAATCGAAAATTGATGCGTTGCATGCAAACATTGCTGATTGAATCCTGGTTCCTATATTGGCGTGTCGCTAGATTCGCTTGCCTCCATTACAAGACACGGTGATTGTAAGAATATGCCGTGATATGAGAGATCCGGGGGAGCTCCTTCCCATTCTGGCCTTACTAAGTATGACAGATATTAGTTGCTCTCGATTTACTGAGATCGAAGAGCGGCATCCCTAGAGATATCAGATCTACCAACGTCTTTATGTGGGGCCGGTCGCGTCCGGCGCTCCGGCTTCGCCTTCTGCCTGATAATCGACTCACGCGTCTAAGCTCGAGGAGTTCAGGGTGCGTCATATTGGATGGCTCCTAAGATGATAAGAAATGAGCCGTATAACCGCAAAGTCGATGTTTAGGCGCTAGCTATATCTAAAAGTCATTGAAATTTCGCGATAGATATCTTTTGGTCCGGAAAACGACGAGGACGAGCTAATTGGTCCGGAGGCAAGGGTGTGAGCCACGTGATCAAACACGCGCCCCAATTTTGCCGGGTCGGAACCTAACGGACCGATGCCCCAGGAAGTATCGGGCATTGCGATGGAGGCTACCCACAGAATGGGGCCTGACCGCCTAAAGCAAAGGTTAGCCACGCATCCCCAGACTATGGAAGAATATGAAGACCCAGCTACTATCCTTGGACCGCCGCCGCTTCAACTTATTATCTTACCACGACGTTCTGATTTAATTCCATTCCGGCGCTATGTCGTCAAGCTTGCTTAATGAAGCCGATGATCCCTCATTCACCAGCTTTCATAATATCGTCGCTGGGAAGCCGCGTCGCTCTGAAAAGGCCTCCCAAACTGTAAACCCTGCAACTCTAGAAAAGTTATGGGTGATACCCGTAGCTACAGAGCAGGATGTTGAAGACGCTGTCACAGCAGCCAAGGATGCCTTCCAGACCTGGAAGAATAGGTCTTTCGAGGAACGAGTCGAGTTGTTGAAGTTATGGGGTGACGCCTGCCGGCCCTATCTGAAGCAATTTGGCGAAATTATCATGAAAGAAAATGGAAAACCGGTATGCTCAATCACTCTGGCTGGGTTAACCTTGCGTTGCGCGAAATAAAGGTCTAACTGGAGAGCCTGTGCATGTTTGACTGACAGGAGAGCAGAGAGCTTTTGGTGAATTCGAGGCCAATCACTCTTTTAACGAGGCCTTCAATTATTTTCGTGAGTCCCAAAAATTCTGTTGATACGACGATCCATGATTTCTAAAGCATAGAGGGCAGTCACCCTAAAGATGCCCGAAGAAAACCACACTGTAAACGACCGGGACTATCAAGTCAGATATACACCTCTCGGTGTTGTCGTTGCCATTTGTGCCTGGAATTGTAAGTATGCCGACTATGCTTCGTGTCAAACGGGGGGGCAGCGAGCTGATGTGTTTACATCGACCAGTTCCTCTCGGTCAGCCGATCATGAAAGCCCTCCCGGCGTTGATGGCAGGTAACTGCTGCATCATCAAAACCTCTCCCTTCACGCCTTACAGTGGTATGAAGGTGGTTGAGCTGGCTCAGAGGTTCCTGCCTCCCGGGATCCTCCAAGTCCTCAGTGGGGACGACAGACTGGGCCCCTGGCTCACACACCATCCTGGCGTCGACAAAATCTCATTCACCGGCTCAACTGCATCGGGAAGAAAGGTGGCAGAAGCTGCCGCCAGAGGTCTCAAACGCGTGACGCTTGAACTGTACGTTCGTTCTCTATCAGCATATATCCGCCTGCTGACCCCAGTGCCGAAGTGGCGGCAATGACCCAGCCATTATATGCCCTGATGTTGATGTTGACAAGATAGCGCCCGACCTCTGTTTCGGGGCTTTCTGGAACACTGGACAGGTTTGCACTGCTGTCAAACGGATTTATATCCACCAAGATATCTATACGCCCATGCTCGACGCAATGGCTCGCGCAGTACACAAGTGGAAGGTTGGGATGGGCACGGAAGATGGTGCCATATTTGGTCCAGTACAGAATGAAATGCAATACCGAAAAGTCAGACGTCTGTTCGAGGAGGTCAAGCAAAAAGGCTATGTTGCAAAGGTCGGAGGAGAAGTAAAGGAAACGAAGGGCTTCTTTTTGGAGCCCACTATCATTGACAATCCGCCACCCAGCTCACCTCTTGTGACGGAGGAACAATTCGTAAGGACTCGCACCCATCCACCTACAAGTACGCTGACTAACTTTCAAAGGGACCCATCGTGCCTGCAATTCCTTGGTCCAGCGAGGAGGAAGTCATTCAAAGTGCGAACAATACCTCGATGGGCCTAGGAGCAAGTGTCTGGACGAAAGATTTTGACCGAGCCCGGCGGATCGCAGAGCAGCTAGAGGCCGGCAGCGTATACATCAACAGCTACGAGAAGGTCTCCTTTCGGGTACCATTTGGCGGTCACAAAGACAGCGGCATCGGATACGAATGCGGTCCAAATGCTTTAGTGCCGTTCTGCAATATGCAGGTGCTGCACTACAACTTCAAGACGCCATAGAGTTGGTCGGAAAATTAGTATGGGAATGGTTGAATTACTGGTGTTCCGATACCAACAGAAAACAGTGTTTATAGTTCTTTGAAGACAATTCCTAGGTTACCGCACCGGTAATAAAGCTGCACATATTCCCATAGCTCCTAATCGATAAAAGTCTCGCTCAAAAATTCTGCCGTCCGTCGTTAGAGCGTGAAGATTACCAGCCAAGGAGACCTTTTAGAGGTCGAAATTGCGCTGCTTATCTTCTCCGCCCATGAGTCCTTACAACCAGATAATGTCCTTGTCATCCACATAAAGACAGTCCGAGTCCGGAAGTTGCCATCCGTTGCGGTTCTTGTACCTGATTTCAAAAAATACGGATCATTGTGCACTGATAGGAGAGGAAAGAGTAACAGAAAAGAACTTTCGCCCCAGGCCTGACTCCTGCGTAAGAGCTTGGTGTCCGATGCCCCTCTGGCATGTCTCTTGATGAGGAGCTCGGTATAATCAACGCAGACGGATTCGTTATGATTCGGGAGAGAGCTCTAGTACCCGAAGATGAAAGAAATATTGGCACTCCGACCGGAATGGCGGCCGAAAAGCCCCGCGCGCAACGGCCTCAATCCAAAATACATCCATCCAAAGTGCCGGAAACCACTCTTCGAGTACCGCGATGCGATTATTCGACCACCGGCCGAGAGGCTGCTAACGACCAGATATCGAGTGCAGCCATGGCTACTCCGTACACCCTGGCATCCGGCAGAAGCGATACTTCTCATAGTTCTAATAACATCCCGAAATCGGCTGCAAAACACGTCTCTGCAGAGCCAGCAATTCAAGTCATATCACAAAATGGAACTGCTTGAGGTCTAGGGCCCCCAATTTCTGGCAAAGTAATCCCTCATCCGTGACTTGAATAGTGGATATAGGTTTTAGACCAGGTGTATCTAGTAGGCCTGAAACACTACATTTAGTCTCGTACGGTTCTTCTCTTCCTTGTTCTATAGCCTCAATCGTTAAATTGTTACATTGCATCTAGGACTGCTCAAAAATGTCTTCTCCCAACAAGGTCGCGTTGATAACTGGTGCCGGTAATGTCCGTCCGTCTCTTACGATAGAAACGTCCTGAATAAGCTATCAAGGTTCGGGCATTGGTCTTTACACGGCCAGGCAGTTGAAGAAGGATGGTTGGGATATCTCTGTAGCAGACCTGAACGAGAAAACTGGCCAGGCCGCGGCCGAGCAGGTCGGGGGCATCTTCACGCAGGTGGACGTCACCAACTATGCTTCCCAAGCAAAGGCGTTCGCGCACACTTGGGAAAAGTATGGACGTATTGACTTCGGTCAGTATGCAACTCATTCTTATATTAGCAGCGCCAACACCTAGCTCAATACTGATGTTTCTGGAAAAGTCTTTGCGAATGCCGGAATCCTCGACGTGGAAGATTTCTACGCACCGTCCGAGACGCTTCCTCCCCCCGAGCCTAGCCTTCTGACCAGTAAGGTCAGCTGTGACGGCGCCATCTATACTGCTTTCCTAGCAATGCACTACTTCCGCCGTAATCCTGTCAAAGGAGGTAGTCTGATCATCACAAGTTCTGGTGAGTCAAACCTTTTGCACCACAACTAGGCTATACTAGACTGACTTTCGGAATAACAGCTTCAGCTCTATACGAAGCCGCCATCCTCCCGATCTACTGTGCGGCCAAATATGCAGTCATTGGTTTGGTGCGTAGTCTTGGGAAGGAGCTGAAGAAGGAAAATATCCGTGTCAGTGCCATTTTGCCGGGCGCCGTTCCGACAAATATAGGCCTTCCGGTGAAGCTGGTCAAGCTCGGCGTCAAGCCCACTCTGCCAGATGACAAAATTACAAAGCCGGAGCATATCGTTGGTGCTATCAAAGAACTCTTGGACGACCCAAACGCCTTCGCCGTGTGTATGGAGGTAAGCGCGGCAAGCCGCTATCGTCGCGAGAAGCATGAGTACCCTGACGAGACCATGGCATACCTTATGGGAGAAAAAGAGTCCTGGACCAAACATTGAAAAGGGAGTTATCTGGAAAAGTCCATGAGTGGTGTCTTCAAACCGGATGGAGGAAGGAGTGGAGAGCCAGCGTGGAAGAAGCAGCAAGGGGGCCATTTAGCTACTTCTCAGTAGAGATAACTAGACGAGAAAAAACTTGTACTTTCCTGTCCGCGAAAGCACAAGTTGTAGTCCACTGAGAACAAGCTGAGCAAACCGTTGCTTTCTAACTTTATATTTATACCAGCAATCACCATCCTCCTCCGATACCATAAGCTCATCGCTTAACAGGGTGCAGCTTGACATGCAACGGTGGGCTATCCCAGATTACGATCATCTTGTGTGGGAACCACTTTGTACTCTCAGGCATAAGCTCAAGATCGAAGTGCCATAGAATCTTGGAAAGAACCAGGCGCATCTCCGCATTAGCAAGACTAGAGGGTAGTTAGTACCTAGTCGGATGAAACTCAGGATTCGTCATTAACGGTTGACTCACTTCTTTCCGATGCAGTTCCTCGGACCGAATGAGAATGGTTGGGAGGCCCCCAGATCATCAGTAGCATACTGAGGGTCTTTCAGCCAGCGTTCGGGAATGAAGGCATCAGGGTCCTTGAAGTTGCGGGTGCTGCGCATCATCGGATACGGCGCCACGCAGACCGATGTCTAAATCAAGGTTAGATTAGTGGTAGATGCAGAATTGGGAAAATGAGTTAGGAGTTTAGCATACTCCGCCAGGAAGCCATTTGTCACACACCACTGCTCCTTCTTCTGGGACGATTCTAGGCATGTTGGAAGGCACTGGCGGGTAGACTCGAAGTCCTTCGTTGATGACTGCGTTCAAATATTCCATGCCAGCAGTATTGCTGATGTTGATCTCATCGGAATCCGTAAAGGTTGACCTGATTTCCTTCACGAGCTTGTTATACTTTGACGGATTTTGGAGCAAGTTCCATGTTGCACCAGTGAGGAAGGTTGAAGTTGTCTCGCTACCTCCGGGTATCAACACGTTTGTGTTGGAGCGAATCTCGGCTACCGACAATGCCTTCTCTGTCTCGTTATGTTTGAGAATGAAAGACATGAAATCTGGTCGGTCGGTCTTCATGGCCATCCGTTTGTCTGCCAGGTTCTTGCTAAACTCCGAGTGCCATGCTGCTTGTTCCGTCTTCTTCTTTGGAATTGCTTTCATCATCAGGTTCTGAAGGCCCGGGATCCGTCTGGCAAGACCTAGATAATAGAATGCTTGGATTGACTCGCCCAAAATGTCAACCCAGGGGTGGCTCTGCCCAGACTGCAGACAACCGAAAGGTTGGTTAAAGCAAAGATCGCCAAACAAGTCGAACAGTGTCCATTTGTACCATTGCTTAATGTCGATAGGGCCCCCTGATCTGGTGACTTCATGTAAGCGCTTCACGAGCAAATCGCTGTATTGCTTCATGATGGCCTCCTGATCTCTCAAAGCCTTATCGGAAAAGGCGTGCGAGATCAGCCGACGCATACGCGTATGGTCCGCGTCACTCGACACGTGCAGGCTAGGTGTTTTGTCATGCTTCTGGTAGTGGAGCGGATCCTTTTGAAACTGGGCTCTCCCGGAGTGTGATTGATAGACATCTTTCCAAACCTTCGAGGTTGTGTAGGAGAGTTCGTTGGGACCAATGCGAACAATATCTCCATATTTCTCATGAAGTTGGGACAGTAGGAACTGAGACCTGCCAGATATGACCTGAAAACTCCACGTGAGTCTTGTTGCGGCGTTCAGCACAGGTCCGGGATAGTCGCGGAGCGGATGGAACCACACGTTGTATATCCCTAGAGAGACGTAATAGACGGATACCTTGCTATTGTCAGAGGGGCATCAAAAGTCCTTCGTCCGGCTACGTACCAAGACTATAAAGGCCAAAGAGAGCAAGACGGGAGCGGCTAAGGGCGACAAAGTGAAGGCAGGAAGGCTGCCTAGAAGCCCCATGGCGCCAGAAGCTTTTGATCAATGGCTGGTAAAGATAGCAAAAGGCAACGAGTCTTATCTCTAGAACACTGTACATTCCAGAATAATAGAGCAGAGAGAAAGTCATCAGTATTTAAAGCGTCCTTTCGCAGCTCTACCACCCAGAGCCAATGTTCACTGTCCCGGACAGCTTCTTGCGCGGATGGCTGTTGGTAATGCGAGCCGCGCCACGTTCAGTGCATAATAGCGACGAAACCGAATCAACTGACACAAACCTTACGAAGTGGGTCAACTGGGATGCTCATGCAATATTTTCGGATGTTTGAAACAGAAGTTCAGACGTGCCTCGGAGTTAGGAATATCGATACAGCATGCTTTTTCTGCATTCGAGGTCGGGTCCGCAAAATTTACTGCTGGCAACGGCTACGACCCCCGGTCAGAGGGTTAGCTTCAAGGAGGATATCAAATCTCTTGGAGTCCTAGTCCTAAATGGCAATACAACTGACCAGGTTCAGACAACATCGTCGCCCCAAAGTGCAGGCATTTTCCTAACCCATTTTCGCTCCGCTGGTTCTTTCTCTGCTTCCCTTATCAACCAACAGGCCAGTTGTGCACGGTCCATTGTCGAGATCCATCCTTTTTTCGCAACGTACCCGGCCTTTCCACCTTCGATTGGCAATCCCGAGTCCTTCAGTAGATTAAGCCGACATACTGTCCAATCAACTTCGGTATCATGAGACTTGACCTCCCTCATGAACACATCTTTGATCGCCATTGTCTCTCTGCGGGCACCTGGTGCGATCATCATGATGAAGAAGATGTGTATCTTGGTGAAGAGGTCGACGCCGTCTTCTGGGTCGACAATCGATTGTGTTGACGTTACCAGTAGATATGGCCGTTGATCGACGGGCAGGTGCCGCAACTCGGCTAGGATCCATTCGTAAAGTTGCGCAATTTCGGTTCCGGTGTAGCTCAAACTGTTAGGCCCAAGAACAGAAATTATAGCATCGACCTTTGAAAAGCTGGGTGAGAGCCGCTCCCGAAGGGAAGAAATCTCGCACTCGATGATCTGAAACGCGTATGAATAGTTGCCACCAGGGCCTTTTGATGAAAGGCAACTTACAGTCAAGAGTCCTTCACTAATGGCAGAGCCATATTCTTCTTTCAACCTCGTCGCATTCCGCGCATAAGCCGTGACAATGTGACCTCTCTCTATTGCTTGCTGCACAATCTTGATACCACTCTTGCCAGAACCGCCGAGGATTAAAAGATTTCTATGCATTGTGTTATACTTCAGGCCCAGGCGAGCAGGTGAAATAACCTCGATCTCGCTTTTAAAGCTGACCGGATGCTTCACTCCTCCCGTATAAGGAACATTGCTTCCTGAATCTTCATTCGCATATCGTCCGAGCAAAGAATTTCGTAGTTCGGGCCGACTGGTATTTCTAAGAGAAGACTAGGGATGAAGATGCTCTGCAACCGGATCACCCCCAATGTCCCTCCGACTTGATGAGCAGCCTAACCCTTTTCACAACCTGCTCAATGGCCCGAGACAATTTCTGAAAGCTCTTGAGTTGGGTGACGAAGGACCCGTATAGAGACCATAAGCCTCTAGACGACGAGCGGGTCGGGAGTTAAAGAATCCCGTTCAGGATCATTAGTTAGCGGCCTACGCGGACATTCCACTCCCTTTGTAGTCGAAACGATCCTGATCAAACATGTTCGTCTGGAGACTTTCCAAGTCAAAGAAAAAACATAAGCTTCACCCAATAGGGCTTGAAACATAGCAAACCATCATGGATTCCTCCGTTGCACCTGTCGTCAATGTCGACCTCGATTCACTTCGATCTTTTGCTGGCAAAACTATTATAGTCACCGGCGCATCTTCTGGTATTGGTCTTGAGATCGCCGAGTTCTTCTATGACCTCGGCTGCAACGTTGTTTTCGTCGGTGGCCGCAAGCGTCCAGACACTTACGTGGACTTGGACTCATCACGCACTTTGGTCTGCCAGTGCGATATAAGCTCATGGGACTCCCAGGTTGAGATATTTGAAGCGGCCAAACAGAAATTTGGGCATATCGACATTGTCTGCCTTAATGCTGGGATTGCCGAGCCACGCGGCCAATTCTTCGATGTTAAAGTCGATCAAACTGGCAAACCTTTGCCACCTGACCTGAGAGTTCTGGATGTGGACCTAAAGGGAACAGTGTATGGAGTTGCTCTAGGCTTCCATTATTTAAGAGAAGGTGGTGGGACTATCATCATGGTCACCAGTCGCGCAGGTTATGGTGGAAATGAGATAATGCCGGGATACTCTGCGGCAAAGAACGGTGAACAACGCCTTTTCATGGCATCATCCGTTCATCATGAGAAATCCGCACTAACATTCACCAGGCGCCACGGGCCTACTCCGCTCCTTGGCTGGATCTGCCAAAGAAAAGGGAATCGCGCTCACTATAGTGGCTCCGCACATCACGTTCACACCTGGGGTGTTTCCACAGCAGTACAAGCGAGGCAAGGAGGCCTTCGATCAGATGCGCACAGAACTACAGGTCATGGGAATAAACCTCAGTTCTTCCCGCACGTGCGCAATCGCTTGTGCTTACCTTGTCAAAGGAGGGCTGGAGATGTCAGGTACGGGACTGCTCGTTGAGAATGATGAGATCTACAACATCGAGCAGTCAATCAATGACAACCTGCCCGCCTGGTTCAAATTGAAAGGTGATACAAAGGCGGCACGAGAAGAGTATATAAAGCAAATGGAAAGGGACCAAGCCGTGAAAACACAGGCAGCCGGCCAAGTCCGCTAATCCTATAGTGACCTGGATATATGAAAGGACTCCTGACATACTTTAGAAGCACGAGGAGGCATTCATATGGTTAAATGTAAGTAAATGGCGATTCTATTGCCTAGATTTCTAAGCGAATATCCTTGTATAAACCCAGATCTCCTCGGAACACTAGTTCATCCTAGGTCGCCGTGACTCTATAGGCTCCGAGAGCTGCGAGAATAATGAAAAGTACAACTATAACGCCGACACTAGATCCCAAGCCGCGTGGCTGAGAAACCGGAGCCACGGTAGAGGTAGCTGGCTTCGCATTGTTGTACCGCTTCCAGGAATCAGATATCAGAGCTCAACTAAAATTGTAGGGTTCTGGATACTTGAAAACTTACTGTTTTGTCCAGGATGCCGATGACCAGTTTGTCTAAAATCCGGCGGGCGTCTTCGCTATGGCCGACGTCTTCAAACGCTCCTGTGGCGTCCTTCCCACCCTGGTCCACTAGAACCTCCTCCCCGCCACTATGAGCAGTCAGTACCACAGAATCTCGAAGAATTAAGGGAGCATTGCCAGGGCAACCTGAACCTGGGGAGCGCGAATGCCTGGCTTCTCGTTCGAAGCGTGACTAAAGCAAAGGAGGATCGACTTACGGGTGCTCGTCCACAAAGTTACTTAGATCCAAGACCTTGTCGTGAATGATAACATAGAGGTCATGTCTGCCAGTGTGGGCTGCCACGTCTGCGTGTGTCAGTTTGTGTGACATGGTGACTCCCAAGGATTCTGGCTTTGCGATGGAACACACGCTGCGAATGTTGAAGCCCGCAAAGTAATTGACAAGGGCCAACAAAGGGTTCAATGGTATGGCTGCTAGACACCACGCTTTGAACTTACGAACTACTAATCGGGAATTATTCAACTTGCGCTCAACTGGCTACACAGGTACCCGGACCGAACTCCATCACGGCGGTCGTCATCAAGACCAACCGCCTTGCCAAGAAGATTGTAAAGAGCTTTAGACTTGAACCTCATCCGCCGGCAAGTGTGTCTCATCAACCAAGACTTTCCTGCTTCGCCTAATCGGAAAGGCTCCAGCACATCCGGAGGATGGGTAGAGCGCCATACTGGGATTTGCTTCCACTAACGCTAGCCCCTTGCTTCTGTAGTATTACGAAGGATTGATTTATGGTCGATTCGTTCTATGGAAACAGGTGCTCAACCTCTTGAAATCGAGGCCATGAACTTGGGTCCTTGCTCTGCTGTTTTCCAACCATCTCGATAACGCGCTGGATTTCAACCGCATCCTTTGCGCTAACACCAATGCGGCGGGTTCCCCGTAGATGGAAACGAGTAGTATTCTGGGCGCCTTGACCCATGACACTAGCCAATATGACCAATTCGTTCTCTATTGGTCCCAAGACGGACAGATCTGCCAGATACAAACCATACACGGCGAATTCGACCGTCCAAGCTAGCAAATTTCAGCGATTCGAACTGCTTATGGAGCTCGAGACACAGGGATAACACACCGAAATCCGGGTTTGTCTCATACGACTTGTTGATGCCGGCCACTTCTTCTCCAAACACTTGCTGCCACCACGCCTGAGTACGCTGAATAGCCTTCTCAGGTTGCTGGGCAAATTCGGCACGGTCCCAGTCTTGAGCTGCATCTTTGGGGTCTTCAACTCTAAGCAGAGCGAACAGACCGTCACTGGCGCGAGGCATGCCGACCAGTGTCCACGCCTTGGCGATTACCGCCCGCAGTCTTCGCGAGACATTTTGCCGACTCTCCAACGTCGAGTCACTTCCCAAATCGTTCAAGACGAATTGGTACAGCTCGCCCAGGTGTTTGCCACCGTCTGCGGTGATGAGCGTGGCTGCCTATGAAAGAGTTGAGATCATCAGGAAAGTGCTTGCTAATTGCGCGGGTGCGGTGTTGGCTGGACTCACCACAATGACATACCAGGCCCCAACAGGAAGACCTCTGGGGGTTGCATCTCGCGCCTCTTGGAACAGAGTTTGGTAGGAGATAACTGGAGACGCCATATTTTGTTATCTAATCAGAGACCCGGGAGGAGTGGCTGAGCGACGTCGCCCACCACCATTATAGGTACCTACCCATACGCACGTCTGCCGAGGAAGGACTGGCAAAGCTAAGAGTTCTCGTCACATGCTGGCAATCCTGTCGGATGCCCCCGGGTCGGGCCAGCACGAGGCATCCTAGCCGACGACTGGCATCATCTCGGGTGAGGTCTCGGGTCGGACGTTAATTGATTCCAGACATGGTGTTCTGGCCATGGCCTAACCGAACTAGTGTTTAGCAAAGTACTGTAGTCCTGTGGGCACGGACCAATCAACCGTGGACTCCTGGGAAGACCCCCGGGTTTTCTCTGCATTTGTGGCATTCTCTATATTTCCCCACGCTACCCCGCTCCTCTCAGGCCGGTTTCTGGGGGGCCTGCCCCAAAGCAGCCTGAAGATCCTTTGATGTTTCACGGGTTGCGACCCCAAGCTAGCCGTCGTGGGCACGGCGGCAATGACTTGTGCCGCGCCACCGCAATCCTCACCTACTGGATAGCTGCACAATTCCACAATTGAAAGCACAAAAAGCATACTGAACCATTTCAGCGTAGGGTTGCAACCGATTCGTGACCACCTTCTGCAACTTGATAATTCCCATTTCGTGACTTCGACTTTTGTGCCTTCGAAGCCTCTCATCTTTCCTTCCCCTTATCCAGCGTCTTTCCTCCCATTCTCTTTCTCCTAGACCCCACTTGCTCCTCTATCTTATAGCAGCAGCCGTTCTATGCCCTGCATGCACTGCGAGGGAAGGCGCAAAGATGACGGACAATGATCGCCCCATAGGAAAGCGGAAGCGGATCGCCACGGTAAGATAAGACGAGATGGGACCACAGGTCGCCTGGAAAGGAGTAGAGGTTGACTTTTCCATCGGGCGAAAAGGCCTGCCACACGTGTCAGAAGAAAAAGATCAAATGCGACGGGAACAAGCCGTGCATTTATTGTATGACGCACGACGTCGAGTGCATGTTCCCACAGCTACGCCAACGAGGGGGCTCTCGAAGAGGGTACGTCTCCCGGCATCTCTCAGTTTCAGGCTTATTCTCAACTTGTGCACAGCACAAAATACATGGACACTCTGGAGAATAGGCTCGCAACCATGGAGTCTCTTCTCAACAGTTCAGGCTGCTTAGCGAACAAAGACGGCCGGCAGCCAGAAGAGAGATCATTAGAGACCTCGATGCCACCGGTTCCGAGTGTGACGAGCGGCTCGACTGTGGTGCCAGCAACAACGAATTCTCCGAACTCCACCAATCACGACCTGCCGACACTCGATGGCTCGACGCCGCAGCATCGCATCCACCCATCAACAGGGACCAGTGAGTCCAGAGGGGTGATGGATCGTGACATGAGCAGCGATGAAATACTGGTCCCACGATCGGGCCCAAGAGAGATGAGCAGTTCGATAGATTCTGGTGTCCCTTATCCGCCAGGCAGACCTGCTCGTATTGGCTCGGCAGCCGGTTTCTCAATTTTCTCTCCCAAGGGCATACAATGGGTCATTGAAAAGACGGGGAACAAGACATTCAAAGACGCCATCGTTGCAGCTGCCCAGGATGAGAATACGATGAATCACTGGACGTCAGATACCTTCAACTGTGTCTTTACTCGACGTGTGTATCGCCAACTGCCCCCGAAGGATGAGGCAATCTCCCTTGTGGAGCGGTATTTCAAGGACTTCAACAGTGTATGTCCTTTGTTCTCTCAGCATACGTTCATGTCGTTGCTTGAACGGCAATATTCTGCGACTCCCTGTGACAGTGCGGGGTGGTGGGCCAGCTTAAACACCGTCCTGGCTATCATCGTTATGCTACAGGCCCTCGACAATGCTCCTCCAGCAACTATGGAGAGATCCCGCGATTATTTCAGAAATGCTCTTGCCGTCTTCGCGGAGTTGACGATTCGAGGCACTGATATCATCGGTGTGCAAGCCTTGCTTGCCATGGCTTTGCTCATGCAGGGGACGCCAGACCCCCGTCCTGTGGCCTTCTTTGTTGCCTCTGCGATGAGGCTCTCTCACACCCTCGGCTTGCATAAGAAGGAATCACTATACGGCCTAGACCCCCTCGAAGCAGAGCAACGTAAACGAGTCTTCTGGATTGCCTATCGGATTGACAAAGACATGTGTATCCGCTCTGGATTGCCGTTGATCCAAGATGAAGATGACATGAACATAGAGCTCCCAAGTGAAAACCCGCAGGATGATCTTGGCATCGTGACTCTCCCTGGGGGCCAAGGAAGGCTCAATATGTTCAGAGCGATGGCCGAGGTCGCGACCATCCAAGCCAAGATTCACAAGCGATTGTACTCGGCAAGCGCGTCGAACCAGTCGGATGAACAACTCATGACCACAATCACCGAACTCGACCGTCAGCTCGAGCAGTGGAAAGAAGGTATTCCGGTCGATCTCGATCAACCGGACTCCGAGATCCGGACGGCCTATACTCCACATGGTCTCCACCTTATAGTTCTGCACTTCTCGTATTACAATTGCCTGCACACTATCCATCGGACATCAATCCAGCACAGCTATTGGGCAGGCCGGCAAAACATGTTCGAATCTGTGCCGCTGAATCCTCAAGTGTTTCAATCCGCGGCACAATGCAGCCACTCCGCCAGAGCTTCGATTCGCATGTTGAAATATATCCCTGTGCAGGATATGGGCTTCGTTTGGTATAGCACCAGACTCATCCATCCCTACTACCTGATCAAAATGCTAACAGGTTCCAGGCGAGTCTTGTACTTCCCTGTGAGCGCATTCATTACGCTCTTTGAGAGCATTCTCCGGACTCCGACAGACTCGCGATCACGTTCAGACCTCCGATTAATGCGCTCGCTCGTCGTCTTTCTGTCCAAGTTGGGACTTGAGGACAGTATGGAGCTGAATCGAATCTTCAGAGTGTGTTCGGAGTTCGAAAAAACTGCGAGAGACGTGGTGGAAAGAACGGAAAAGACCGGACAGTACGAGAGCACCAGAGGACAGTCCATGAAAGATGTCACGGTGGATAAGCAACATTTCACAACCAGCCACGCCGTTCCCTTGACGTCTCAGTCTGCAACCGTGACCGGTGATCTTGGGTACTTATCGCCATCATTGTACAGTGGTGCGGCAAATCAGGTGAGAATCTGACCCTCTTTCGGTATTCTGCCTTTGCAGGCCCAATTCAAGTTAACACATTTGTGAGCCACAGAGCTTTCCGTTGGGGCTGGACGATTCTCTCGGCCAAAGCCAGTTTCCACAGAGACTTCCCGGCCTCCTGGCAGAAATTCAACCCATGTTTCCAGACGGCCTCAATATGCCCTGGAACGGTGGCATGTTCCATGACCCTTTCGGGCTAGGAACGTTCAATGCAAATTCATACGGCCTTGAAACAGCCCTGGAAGAATGAGCCAGGGCAATCTCAGCATTGGGGCGCCGCAAACGATAGTTGTATACGTATCCGATAGACACATGGTACGCGGCTCTTCGCCCCGAATCAGAGACTTAAGCGGTGACGAGATACTACAGCATGACTTCCTTGTCCTTTCTGGATACTGGGCGGTCAAATGTGACAGAGGCAGGTATAGCAGAGCAGTTGCGGGCGCAACAGAGTCACGTGCAATCGGCAGGGTTTGGCAAACAGCTCTAATATTACATGACTTCCCTCCAACAAAATGCCACTCCTAAAATCTATATGTCCGCGCTGTGCGTCACAGTCACAGCAAGTAGGCACCATAGTGGAGAGTGATATCAACCTCCCTCACTAATCACTAAAAATGATCAATTTCCAGCGCAGCTTATGTGCCGGAGACTTGCGAGCATCAGAAGAGGGCACCAGCGAATGGAAGTCGACAGTACCTGTATTTCTCAAGTTCAGCTCGGCACTATCTGCCCTTGGCTTGTGTCACCTCAATAGAACTTCTTGATCTTTGGCTTCTCGTCAGCCGTCGACTCTGTGCTCCGAGAATACTTAGTTAGCTGATATCCCCGAAGAGTTTACCGTGTCACCTTCAGGTCAAACAGGATTTCTTACCAGGATCAACTTTCGGTCCCAGCGGCGCGATCTCCTGACTGGCAGCGAGTTTTGTCACTGCTGGTGCCTCCGTATTCAAGGCTGCGTTCGGAATGGCGTTGCCGTCCACCTCCTCTAAAGCTGCGTTCTGCTTAAGCGCAACGTGTTGATCGGACTCTGCGCCATTCATCTGACCGAGCCATTGATGCTCTATTGGGGGCCAGACAGGCGGAGTATAGTCCTTGGTTGGTACAGGGAGGACCTTGGACACATCTCTATAGTCCATGTAGTTGGTCGTATCTCCCACGCCAGTCAACTCCGCCACCGTATTTCCATTCCCCAGCCAGGCCAGAGTGTCGTCCTCGGGAAGCCATGAGGTAAAATCGAAGTCCTCGAAACGTGGATTCTCCCACGCGATATGGCCGTGCATGGCAGAACCAGGCCACATGGTGATTGTACGGCCATCAGGCTTGTTTCGTTTGAACCAAGTCACGCACTGCAATGTTTCAGTCTGGAATCTTTTCGAGAGCGAGTGTATAGACTCACACTGTCAGACATGACAGTCTTACTCATGTGGCGATCGACATGTTTGATCCAGTTATGGAGGGCTTGCGGCCTAGTCCAGAGTCAGCTCATACACTGCAGCATGCCATGGTAGGGAGCGGGGGTACCCTAAGACACTTACTTGCACACAATGGACTTGAGGTATTCTCGTTGCAGTTTCTGGACGCATTTGATTATATAATGAGCCGTGGACTCGAAAGTGTGAACTATCGAGCCAGCAAACGGTGCTGTATTGGGACCGAACATCAGGAAAAGGTTCGGCATCTGTTCGGGGTTGACCCCAAAGTAGGCCACTGGATCTGGGTCCCATACTGCGGAAAGAGGAGTTCCGTTTGTTCCGATGAAAGGTGTGCCGCTGCTGTCCAAGCGGCTGTGGCAATATCAGTACATAAAGAGAAGGGAGGACGAGTGAGAGTACTAACGTGTCGAATCCTGTAGCACAAATAATGGCATCATAGTTCCTTTCGACGCCATCTTCGTCTATAATCCCATTTTCTGTGAACTCCTTCACGTCTTTAGGGATGAGATTGGCATTATCCTCCTGCATGCATTCCAGCCAAGCCTGGCCCATGATGAGTCTCCGACAGCCAGGCGCGTAGTTGGGCCTGAGAACGTCATACAGCCAAGGTTTCGGCTTGGTGGTTTCTTTCAAATTTGCATCGAGAAAAAGGGTGAATTGCTTCTGTGCCTCGGAGTCCTTGAAGAAAATCCGTTGGACATTGTTGCAGTACGCCTCCTGTTTCTTGCGGAAATCAAGATACAACTGCGGATTCTCCGTGAACAGCTTGCGTTCTCTGAGGTCATGATCAACTAACGGGAAGTTAGATATAGGTCCACATAAGGTTTTATTGCAAAGAGGCTTCTCGAGCCAATGCCTCACAGTTGTTATGGGCCCCCCTTTCGATCAATTCCTCCGTATTAGTTCCGCCCCCGGGCGGAACCCAGACCTTGCCACGCACATAGTGATCGAGTTGCTTCACGAGTGGTTGAATAGCCGGGGTAATCTGGACGCCAGTTGAGCCGTAGCCAAGCACAGCAACCCTTTTCCCTGTTGGGTCGAAAGCGTCGTCCCAATTTGCTGTGTGAAGCATCGTCCCCTTGAACTTCTCGCGGCCGGGAACGTTGGGCCATCGCCAATCGTTGACGAACCCGGTGGCCTTGATGAGGACTTCAGCTCGGTCCGTCACAGTCTTAAAAGGTGTAAGTTGGAGAAAATCGCACGGACTTTGACGAAAACAACTTACTACTCCGTCTTCTAGCCGCTCAAGAGTAACCTCCCACTGCCCTTCTTCCTCAAACCACCGAGCGCTTATGAACCTATGACGGAATTTCGTGTGCTTGTACACGTCGTATTTCTTCGCCACGCTCTTCAGATACTCCTCGAACTCTGCCCCGGGAGGGTAGAATCGAGACCAGTTGGGGTTGCTTGCGAAGGTATACTGATACACATGTGGGGTAAGATCCGGTGGGTTGTTAGTTCTCGGTTTCGTGAGGGTTGTCCCTTGTGTGCTTACCAGGACGTAGGCCGGGATAGTGGTTCTCGAACCACGTCCCGCCAACTTCATTGTTTTTCTCGTATATCGTCAACTCTAGATTGGTAATATGTTGAGGGAAGAGACTGCCAACGGCGATTCCACACATCCCAGCACCGATGCAGATGACTTTGATCGGGCGGTAGGCGTCAATGCATCTCTGATCCGGTGTGAGTGGTATACGGGACTCCATCACCGATGCCATGGTTTTCACTTGTGTTTGGAGCTGGTCAATGACAGCTCCTGTACTTAGTATCAGGAAGGTACGCCGGGGGGGGGGCGTGGGTTTGGGGAGGTCGTGAGTTTCGACAGCTATGAGTCTACTTTTGGCTTGCCATGGGCGGCCTTCCCTGCTGCTAATGTACATTCCCGCCTTCTTGTCTCTTTCAATGCGCAGAGTATCAGCATTGCATGCTTGCTTGTACGTAGTACTGTCGCCGAGTAGCGTCACTGGATAGCCCAACCCGAAGGACTCCCGGATGATGAATCATCCAGACTGTTTCGTAGAGCCTCAGCGTCAAATCACGCGCCTCGGAAGCAGAAGCAGTGTAGATTCCGGATGCTCGGGCTCGGATTTCCCGCTACCGGGCAACGCGTCGTCCGACCGGCACTCGTCTTCGCACAATGAGAGTCTTGTCGGAGGATGACGGTCATATGCTACCATGTGACTCGGTTGGGCTGGTGCTTGTCGCCAAAATTGCGTGCCGCTTATTTTGCCCGCAGAACGGCCGATTGTAAACTCGGTTCAATCAAGGGCCCCAAGATCTCTCTCCCCCATTTTCCCCTCAGACATCAACAGCTAGTTCGCAAACAATTTCCCTCCACTCAAAAGAAATGTCAGACTCGCAAATACTGAAGAAAGTGCTTTTCATCGGCGTAGGTTATCCAGCAAAATGCGGGGTCTCTTTACCAGAGTTGTTGTCTAACCAAGGGCTGATGTAGGCTGGGGGCAACATCGGAGGACCCATTTTCCGTTCGATCGAGAACGCGGGATTCGATTTAACGGTGTTGAGTCGTCCAAACTCCACCAACAAATTCGGGCCCAACGTAAAGGTCGTGAAGAAAGAGTACGACGACCCGTCTCTGCACGAAGCTTTCGAAGGGCAAGATGCCGTGGTGTCGTTTGTGTCGGTGACTGCGTTGCTGGACCAACTGAAGCTCATAGACATTGCGGTGAAAGCCGGAGTCAAGAGATTTCTCCCCAGTGAACTTGGCTCCAACACGTTGAATCCAAAAGCACAGGAGCTGGTCCTCTTCTATAAGCAGAAACGGACAGTGCTGAACCACCTAGAAGCTGCGGCGAAAGAGAATCCAAGCTTCTCATGGACTGGACTTGCAACCGGTCCAGTCCTTGACTGGGTATGATGCACTGCCCCTGCCATTTCTCACTCCTTGGCCCTGCTGTCATTCGTTATAGCAGATCTCTACATTCGGCAGCACAAGCTCACAAGGGCATCAGGGTCTCAAAAATTCCTTTTTAGGCTTCGACCTGAAAGCCCATACGGCGCTGATATATGATGACGGCGACATCCGATCGTCATATAGTAACCTTGCCACCATCGGAAAAGCGGTCGTGGCGGTCTTGCGCGAACCAGTCCAAACCGCGAACATGTATCTCTACATATCATCCTTCACGGTCTCGCAGAATGAGATCCTCGCTTCCCTTGAAAAGGCGACAGCGACGAAGTGGACGGTCAACAAAGGGAGCACAGTAGACAGAGAAAAGGAAGGTAAAGCAAAACTGGCAAATGGCGACTTCTCTGGTGTGCTCCTACTGCTGGCCCGGCTCATGTATGGGGGCGACGCGGGAACAAACTTCGAGGAGGAACGGACATTGGCTAATAAACTACTTGGACTACCCCAGGAAAGTCTTGATGCGACCGTCCAAGCTGTTGTGGACGGTCAGAACAGAGAAACAGGATAGTGTTGCGGACGTCTGTAGTTCCAGATGTCTGCCAGATGTCTGCCAGATATCGAACAATTCAGAGTCGGCAATAATCGAGAATCTCGTGGTCAGTCGAACATAGATATCACCAAGTATACGATATCATATAGTGATATACTGACACAACCAAAACCTATATATAACAGGGGATACATTTGACTCTCTTTTTATATCCCACACGATGTGCACACCTACGCTACGCAGACTGGGGTGCATTTGAGGATGGTAACCTGATCGAGATCGCGGCTCTAAAATTGTTCGCGATCATACAATATTTTACGCACTTTGGAAACTCTTGTGGCGGCGACAGCAGCAAAGGCAGTCCGACAAGTAGGCCATCGAGTCTCGAGGATACAACAGAGAACAACCAGTCTAATCTGTCGTTGCCTCTCATGATACTAAGAGAACGACCTTCCCACACGCCGCGCAGTCCTCCATGCGTTGATGTGCTGCGCCCACGTCCTTGAGTTCAAATACACTGTCCAAAAAGACCTCCTTCTTGTATTTGCCGTCACGTACCTTCCTCACAGCCTCAGCCAGTACCCGCGCTGCCGCGTCATAGTTCTCATCTAGGGTGGTGAATGTGGTGAGTTTGCGCATGGCAGAGACGATGCCAGCCCCAACTGGCATCTGCCACACCTTTCCAAGTATACCACATTTGACGACCGTCCCGCCTCGCTTCGTGACAGGCATCGAGATTGGACCTAGAGCCTCCAGCCCGATGAGCTCTAATACGGTGTTGACACCTTTCGCGGCAATTGCTTTGATGACTTGCGGGTCCTTCAGTTCCGATTCCAGCACGACCCAATCGGCGCCGGCATCCTTCAATTTCTGAACTTTTGACTCTTGCCTAGTGCTCGCAATGACATAGCAGCCCTTGTCTTTGGCCACCAAGACGCCCCAGAGCCCAACACTACTAGTAGCTCCGTGGACAAAAACCACATCCCCCGGTTTAGTCTCTGCTGCGAGGAAGATGGCGCCGTATGCTGTCCAGAGGCCCATGGGCATAGCTCCAAGGGCATCCCAATCGACATCTTTAGCTGCGTCCCCCAGTTTCCACAGTCGTCGGTGGTGGCAGATTGTATACTGCGCATATGAGCCGTCATAAGCCTTGCCTCCACCATAAGCCCATCCTGCAACTCGATCTCCAACCTTGAATGGGGATTCCGTGGCCACCTCAGCGACCTCGCCAACGAATTCTTCGCCGATGATGAGTGGACATTGGTCGTGAAACTCGTCCTTAAAAAGTCCGAACTCGACCGGTGAGACTGGCTCAGCGTTGCGGGCACGTAATTCAGCGCGGTTAAGTCCGACAGCATAGATTCGCACGAGGCAGAAATCCGAATTGGGAAGTGAAGGTTTCGGGTAGTCTAGTCTGTATGTGAAACATGCAGCTGGAGGCGACGAACGTGGTGAAGTGAGGGTGACGGCACGCATCGTGCCCTTTGGCACGTTGTCCCAGCTCGGCATGCTTGGCCGAATTCACTGTGTTCCAAGGACTTTGCTCGTGTATACTCTCGCAGGTATCCAGCGAGAATGCAGATGAACTGGGAAACAAAACTTTGGCGAGAGTGGCATCGATAGATCATCAATCATGGGCGGGACAGGTTTCGAAGTTATAGTTATTCCACATCTGCCCCACAAGTAATAGCTACCGAGAGCGACATTCGGGGCTTTCAACCTGATACAGCAGCTCGGAAATGGTGCGTGCCGGACAAGGTACCGCAATAATTGAACTCACGTAGTCTATGGTCCTCTGCCGGAGTGTTAACCTTTGTTTGACTCAATCTTTGGACATTAGGAGAGTTTCTAACCTCGCAGTTGAAACGTCCTCGGCGACGTGCAAAGCTACGATGATCGGGGTATATGGGCAGGACTAATTTGCAACGGTTAATAGTTCTCAAGTGAGCGGTCAATTAGGGCAAGGGATCAATTACATTGACCAGTATCTCTGCCCAGTACTGTTAACGTTCTTAAGCTTCGATGCTTTAGCCGTCCCAAGAATATTCTCCGTCAGGGTCCAATCCATTTTGCGAGAACTCAACTAGTACCTTCTCAAAGTTCGGGAAAGTAGTCACGAAGAACTTATTTGCCTTAACGCCTTCTATGAGATCCTTAGCGGCCTGCGCTGGCTTCACAGCTTGAGCCAGAAAGAACTTTTGGAGTGCGGCTTCAAATTCTTTGCTCGCGCTTCCATGCGGCTTCTCGGACGCTCCGGTCCACACTGCCCCTGGATAGAGTACGCTGACGCCAATGTTGTACTTTCTCAATGTCGCAGCCATGCTTTGGCTGAGCGAAATGTCCGCAGCTTTGGTCAGGTTGTAAGGGACCCCGTTCTCAGCGAATGCTGCCGGTGGTGCAATACCATTGGGAGAAGCCGTGTTGACGATCCAACCGCTTCGACGTGTAATCATCTCGGTCACAAACGCTTTGACAATTCGCATGTAACCAAGGACGTTGATTTCAAAAGCCTTGCGAGTTCCTTCGATGTCTATATTCTCGACTGTCCCATGAGGAGAGAACATTGCATTGTTGTGCAGAATATCGGGAATACCGATTTCCTGTTTGATCTGTTCCCCAAGAGCAGCAACTGCGCTGTCACTGCCGAGATCACAGATGAAGGGCCAGACCTGGTAGCTCTCTTTCTTCAATTCTTGGGCTGTTTCTGTCACAAGGTCACCGAGGACGTCGATAATGATAAGGTGGGCTCCTTGTTTGGCGTATTCAAACGCCATTGCTCGCCCTAGACCACGCGCAGCACCAGTGACTAACACCAGCTTGTCCTTAAAATCGGGCATGATGATTGCAATCTCTTCACCAAAGCTGAATATAAGTTAAGGAGAAGGTCAAAAACTTTCTTAGCAAGCCAACGATTCCAAATGAGTTTTCTTAATGTTTGGCTTGACCGGTTGGTCACAGGTGTTCAATCAAACAAGACTAGAAAAAGTCACCTCACAACGTTCCATCATGGGATGGTTCAAATTTACACTGTCCTCTACCTAAAATATTGGCGAAACTATCATCCGGTTAGGGGAGGAAGCAGTTTCCGAAGACGTGAGTCGACCGCTGCCGAGAAAAAAATTCTCGGTGAGGCGATAAAACTGTTGAAGATTTGGTCCAGATACCTTCCGATGTGGGAAGTGACAAGGAGAAGGATTAGTCATTTCTTGGTCATCATTGTAAATACACTCCAGCCTGCGGAATCTCTCTCTGAGAGTGTGTATATATATGTGCAGCATGGGAGCCATGTTTGTGATGATGGAAATAACGAAGTAATGAGGAAACATTCCGAGTCCGAGCATAATCTCATATCCTTAACAAAAACTCACCTCCATCGAATGGGGATAGGTGGTCGCAATCGTACAATACCGGCCTTTGATGTATCCGTCCCGATATCTGGTTGCTGACGTGCTTCAGACAGCTAACCAAGTTATCTCCTTTTCCGTGCTGGGAATAAAATGCACAAGAGTACATTACAGGCAAGACCCGAATCGTTCGATGGCAAATTCTATTTCCCGTACAGAGTTATGACCGTTACGGAGACCAATTCTGATCCGCGAATATTTCTCTAATTGCTTCGCCACAGTCTTGTTTCCTGGCCCAAAGATTGTCCCTTGACCTTTCTGACCGAAATATTTCCTATATCAGCCGAACATTTACATTTTGCCCGAGTCTCATTATTCCCTAATGCGTCGGTATTGAATTTGGCCTCTCGGATCCGGGACCATGCTCACTCCGTTCTCGAGAGGTATCGGCCTGCCCTTGCCCGGGGGGAATCTGAAATCGTAGGTTGTAAGCATCTGCACTAGGGCAATCTTAATCTCGTTGGAGGCGAAGAACCGGCCAGGACAAGCATGCTTGCCATGGCCAAATGCGATATGGTCGTTGCTGGTGGTGACAAATTGGTATTTTGTCTCATTACCAGGCTGCTGGCGTAGGTTGTAGAAGCGATGGCCGTCAAAGGTGAGAGGGTCCTTGTGATACTTCTCATCCGTCATTGCGGTGATTGGAATACCAAGTCCAGCCCCCTTGGGGATCACGGTCCCGTCAGATAGAGTAACGTTCTCTTGCGCAACTCGGTTCATAGGCACTGTAGAGCCGGCTGTTAGTTGGGTCGTCTACTGGATGCAATCACCTTCGGGTATTGAAGGTACTCACTGAGTGTTACCGGACTGAGCCTCTGACTTTCCTTCATGAAACTGTCCATCAGTTTGAGGTTGTACAGCACGTTCTTGGTCAAAACATCGCCCGGTTTCCACACAGCCGCAATTTCCTCTCTTAATAAAGGAATGTACTCGGAATGCTCGATCAAATCGTAGACGACATACACAAATGTCATCGATGTCGTGTGAATGGCACCGAGAGAATAGTTCAGTTGGCCCCATACGTAGTTGTACTGATCTGCTTGATCTCCGGCGGCAGCCTCCATCCATGCCAGGGCGTCCACATATTTTGGGGCTTCCTTTCCGGCCGCAAGCGCCTCCGCTTTTACTTTCGAGCGGCGAGAAAGCTCAGGTTCGATGAGACGGGTTGCTGTTGCGACCTCTTTACGGATTTTGCGAGTTTGGGGTAAGACCCAGTGGACAAATGGCCGCAAGCCCTTAGGCCACATCCTCAAGGTAAAGGCTGCTGTGAAAAAATCAACCGTGTAATTAACCGCGATGTCTAACCACTGCGGATCATGGCATAGGGGCTCAGGCAAGAAGATACGTGACGATAATCGTGCGATTATTGTCAGTGCATCTTGATTGAATTTCGTGCTCGTCCATTCTAATATGAGATCAGTGTTCAAAGCTAGACAATTAGTTGCGGAATCGAAAATACCGTCTTTGACTGGCCACATCCCGCGAAGCATTCCTGCCATTTCTAGTGAGAGAAGTTCTGTGACTTGGCCAATGGCTTGCGTAAGGCCAATCCTGACAGATTTTGTGAAGACATGATTGTCGACTGCCGGACGAAACCCCTCGAATCCTGGGTAATTCGAGAAAAAGTCTTTCTTCAGGGCAGCAGCGAAGGTCATTCGGTCGTCGTTGCGAACTTCGTCCATGAAATGGGCGGGCAGGATTATCAGCGGCCCAGTACTGGCCATAAGCTGGAACGGCTTGTTCGTCTGGCACACGTTAGCATTAGCTTCTCGTTCCTCATGCATTTGATCTCAGCCTCACCTTGCCAAGCGTATCGTAAATGAGCCTCTTCGCCTGTTTGACCCAGAGCATCTTCAACTGCCAGGTGGTCTTTGTTTTTTCATCTTTCCCAATAAATGAAAAGCCAGGGTATGCAGTAGTAGATGTGTACATCCAAATACCATACAGAAAACATAAGGATATGGTGGTTGCAAGCACGAACGCTCCCACCGTGGGCAAAGCCTCATTGCGGTGGCCCAGCATGCCGCTATACTCTGGTAGCAAGGTCTTCATTGGCACATCTGTTGGGATCTGACAAGTTGGAGAAACTCGATATAGCCACCCATCAAGTCCGGCTGTAGATATATTCTAGACATCATGTGAAGATAGGCTAGTTGACTCTGATGTAGCCGGATAACTTGGTTCCTACAGGTTCGGATGTAACAATGTATGCTGTCCGATAGTAATGTTAGGAGGGAGCGAAGGGAGCGTAAGCCCGGACTTGGTCCTCCTGGTCTTGGGCCGGAAGGGATGTGCCTACTCGGAGAATGGCGGAACTATCAAGGTTACTTAGCAGCAGACAATTGGCTGTTCCGATGAATTCAAATCCCCGAACATGAACAATCATTTGCGTTAGATATATCCTGTTCTTTCCATTGGATTTCGACTTGGCTAAGGATTCGATCAAAGGAGAGATGATGAGTGCTATCGACGGGCCAACCTGGGACGAAGAGTATGACGCCGTCAGCGTTGGTTCTGGTATTGCAGGCCTATCGACTGCCGTCACTGCCGCGGAGTGTGGGGTGAAAGCTCTTGTGATTGAGAAATTTGACTTGTTAGGCGGAGTATCAGCTCTGTCCTCAGGACAATTATGGCCGGGTCCGAATCACTTAGCCGAAGCAGCAGGCATCCCCGACTCCGCCCAAAAAGCGAAAGACTATATTGATCACCTTGGGCAAGGACATGCTTATCCTGAGATTCGCGACCAATATCTCGCCCGGTCGAGAGAATGCTTGAAGTACTTTGACGCCAAAATCGGCGTTCCCATGACGGTCATCAGAGGCCTACCTGATTACTACTATCCAGAAGTCGCCGGCTCAGCCCCAGAAGGTCGCTACGTGGAAGTTATACCCTTTCCGGCCGCTAAACTCGGCGAGTACAAGAACAAGGTCCTAACCTCTCCATATGGACCGTACTACAGTTACTCAACTTCCACCGAGTGGGTTGAGATGCAGGGGGGCGGAGAGAGCATCGGTTCTTGTATTCAACGCCACCTCGCTAATGATGAACGCTGTGCGGGAGCAGGGATGGCGGCTGCGCTAGTGTATGCTGCTTTACAGCGCAAGGTGGAGTTTCGTACTTCTACAGAGGTTATCGAGCTCGTGGCTGAGGATTCACGAGTCACAGGTGTCATAGTGCGTGACTCCTCCGGGACACGTCGCATTCGAGCTCGCCTGGGTGTTGTTCTCGCCACTGGTGGCTACGACTGGAATCGACGTTTCGTCAGCAGCTTTGATGCTCTCCCAGTGGCCGGCAGTATGGCGTTGCCCACTGTCACTGGCGACCACATTCTGCTTTGTTCGAAATTGGGAGTCATCCCAATGCCATCACGGGCTCCAGGTCAGTCCCCAATCTTTGTGGGCTACAAGGTTCCAACCGAGAAAATTTACGGAAGAGGCCCAGCATATCGACTCCTGGTTCCTGGACGGCCCCATTCGATCATAGTCAACTCCAAAGGAAAGCGCTTCTCTAATGACTCTTTCTATCCTGATGTTGTCGCCAAGGTCTCACGATTCGATGGGCAAGAGGACGGTCTGGTGAATTGGCCGGCCTGGATTGTTTTCGACCAAAGTATGCTCAATCAGCGAGGCATGCTGCCTGTCCTGCCTGGGCAGCCACTTCTTGAGGGCATGGCTGTCAAGGCCGACACGCTGACTGAGCTGGCGGTGAAGGCACAAATTGACCCTGAAGGCCTAGAGACCACCGTCGAGCGCTTCAACAAAATGTGCAGCAACGGTGTGGACGAGGATTTCAAACGTGGAAGCAACCCGTGGGGCCGCCTCATGGCTGGGGACCCCAAGTTGAAGAATCCAAACATGGCTCCGATCTCTCAAACCCCATTCTACGCGGTGAGACTCGAGCGTGTTACGATGGGAGTGCCGACAGCTGGTCTACCGATCGATGGTGATGGACGTGTGGAGAACAGTGCTGGCGACATCGTTTCCGGACTCTACGCCGCTGGCAACTCAGCCGCATGGGGAGACTGGGGAGGAGGTTTTAACAGCGGCATCGCCGGCATGCGTGGCTTGCTATACGGCTACCTCGCAGCGCTCCATATGACTGCCACGTAAAACGCTTGTGCATGGAAAGCACCATAAACTATTCGGCTATAGGGTCCCTCTCACATCCCAACTAAGTTAGCAAGGAGAGACGAAATCATCCTCGGGACCTGAGAAAGTGCGTTTGTTCTGTGTTGAAGGTTCAGCTGATTGAACATGACGCTTGACCACAGGGCATATACCTGATTCAGCAGGAATAACTATCCAATAGAAGCATTCGGAGTAACAATGGCGAGCCGTGACGGCAGTTGTGAGACCTCAGACATACTCTCTCGGATTTTTCAGATTCCGTCGACGCCCAGCACAGGGTTCGCAGTTCTTCATTTGCACTCCGCTTCACATTTCTCAGCTGCTGCACCATGCTCCCCGTACCGTTGACCGCCATCTCCTGTCAAGCCAGGCTCCCTCCAGCGATAAACAAGGCTTGCAGTCCTGTTCCCCCAGTGGCCGCTTCCAAAATCCGCCAGAAGCACAAGCGGTGCGGCCGACCACTGCCCGAGTATCGAATATTTGAATTAGTGGGGTTTGGGCCCTGACCTCCAGGATTTGGGAGTAGATGGGCCGTGTCCGTCTGAAGATCATTGTCCATTGTCGTTGAAAAGATTCACAGAAATAATCAGTCGCAATTTCGAGCGGTAAGTTCTTCGCTATTTGAGGGCTACTTCCGTGTGAGCGGGCTTGGCTCAATTGCTAGGAGTAGGGTCTCGGCTCGGGTAACATAGACTTCCGTTAGGCGAGGTGGACAAGGGATACGGAAGCAGCGTCGTCTATATCCGCTCTCTACATCAAAGTACGTCCAGAAGGACTTAGGAAGTCGCTGCGGAGAATGGTACACCAAAGCCACGCCGAAAGGTTCCGCTCAGGGTGATTTTATTTCGTCGAGTTCCGAGATAACGTCCAGAAGCTACAGGTATACGAGTGTGGTTCTGTAAAGTGCCTGCATATAAACAGCTAGCGATACCTAGGTTTACCTCTATCGCACTCTTAATCTTGTCGCTTTTCCTGTTAACCACTTATTGCCAAAACTATATCGTCGAAGTCTTGACTATCGATCATTATGAGCGAATCACCGGCATGGACGCACTTGGTTCGTTTCTCACACAAGGGTGTCCCCACATTTGCCCAACTCGTCAATCCCAGCGAAGATGGTGATCTAGACGAGCAATTCGAGGTCGAGATTGCTCAGGGTGATCCCGTCTTCAATAACATCAAGTTGACGAACGAAAAAGTAACCGTAACACGAAGCACATTGTTGGCGCCTTTCGCGACTGTACCTATAGTCATCAACACCGGTCTCAACTACAAGGATCACGTGACAGAATCCCTGTTCTACAGCGCCCCTGTAGGTTAACATTCATCTCTCATTCCGCTCAGCCGCGGAAGCTTTCACCGGCAACGGAGTAAGCGCTTACGGATAGTAGGATCTCATGCCCAATATTCCATACATCTTCTTCCGACCTGCAACCTCACTTGCTCCACCATATCCGGCTCTGTTGCGCACATACAAGGTGCAACAAGAGTGTCTCGACTATGAAGGCGAGCTTGTTTTTCAAACGGGTTCCCGACCCCTGAAGGATATCTCGGTTGAAGAAGCGAAGAAGCATATCTTGGGCTTCACCGCAGGCTGCGACTTTTCTCCACGTCCGGGAAAGGTTCTAGGACGAATGAACTACATCTTCTCGAAGGCATTTGACGACTGGACCCCCGTTGGTCCGGTTCTGGTTCACCCCAGCGTGGTTGGAGTACTCCCAGAGTTGGACCTTACCACTAAATGGAATGGAAAGATGGTCCAGAGCGATAATACTCGTAACATGATCTTCAACTGTGCTCAGATCCTATCCTCAATGTCAACTGGTATGCTTACACTGCCTGTCATGAACTTTTCAAAGCTAACTTGACCGCCCAGGAACGACGGTGCAGCCTGGCACGGTTGTTTTCTCGGGTACTTGCGGCGGAGGCGCTTGGTTCATCAGTGAGGGCAAGCCTGGTACTGGTATCAATGACGACGACGAGATTGAGGTGGAGATCAAGAAGATCGGCAAAGTTCGCGCCTACCCATGTTTCGACAAATAGGTTATTCTACTCTACAGCGGCCATAGGATGAGTCCGCTCCCCTTCCCTGTATGAAGCATGAGCAAAAGTGGCATCAAAGTCATAGAGCCTGCTTTCTGTTCCAGTGCTGAAGAGTGGATATAATCGAACGAACACATTCCTTTGAACTACCACAGAAGAGTCCGCACTCGATCGCAATATCTCCTTGACCGACTTGAAATTTTCTGGCTCTAAAGACATGGATCTAGCTTACGTACAAAGGCGTTACAACGTGGGGAGATATCCAATGATCGTGTACTAGCATTGAGTACTAGTGTTTCTCATTTCAAACCGAGCGACGTTCGGACCCAGTAGTGTTCGAAGTGTCTGCGAGCCGATGGTAGACAATAGAAGCCGGCGAGATGCGTTGATACGTTTCACTGCCAAAGTCTCATGTCCGGAAAACTATTTTCGGGTTGGATCAATACCACAACCCCGGGTCGGTTGTCAATTCATTCCGATTTTGCCTGAAAGCTTCACGTGCTCTGATTTCCCGCTTTGTTAGGGACACTCTTAATGGCTGTCAGAGAACTTTTTAAGCACGCTTCCAACGTTGATGGGCCACTCCCAATACAACTAACCATGGGTTCACTTACTCCAACCACAAAACGCGCGCCAGCGTTCTTCGTTTCTCACGGCGCTGGGCCCTTCGCCATTCTCGGTGCTCCTCACCAGCAGCCACTTGTCGAACTCTGTAAGGAGACAAGATGGGTATTGGACGGAGCTAAAGGCATCATTATTGTGACTGCTCACTGGGAGACGGATCAGCCTCATATCTCATCCGGTGCCGAGCCAGACATCTATTACGACTACTTCGATAACCTGGCAAAAGACCTGCCAAAGGAAGCCTGGGAGATCAAATACCCTGGTGCGAAAGGTGATCCAGAGCTTGCCCGTAGGATCAAGGAAAAGCTCGACAAGGACGGGTTCGAGGCCGTTCTGGACGACAAGCGAGGCTGGGACCATGGCGTTTGGGTGCCCATGATTCTCCTCCGCCCAGAGGCAGACCTGCCGATTGTCCAAGTCTCGATTCCGAGTGGAGCAGACGCAGCAACTGAGAAGTCGTTGAAACTTGGACGCTCTCTTGAAGCCTTTAGAGATGAGGGCTATGTCATCCTGGGTAGCGGATCCAGCTATCACAATTTCGCGGCTGTCATCGACTCCATTATGGGCGTCCCTGGAGCTCCTCCGGTTCCCAGCAACAGACCGTTTGAGGATGCCATGGAGGAGGTAGCCAAGATCAGTGATGCCGACCAGAAGTGCAAAAAGATGGCCAGGTGGAGAGAGGACTTCCCGAACAGCGAGGCTGTCCAGCCCGTCGGAAGTTCAGAACACTTCATGCCGTTCCTCGTCAATATTGGGAGCGCCGGCAATGATGTCGGGCAAAAGTTAGGTGAATGGGAACTTTTCGGGACCATCATGACTTCCTACGTCTGGTAGACTATCACATTAGCCACCTTGTCAAACGCGTCGCACAGTGGCAAGTGCCATATCGTGCTTCAGAGGGATGAAATGAATGTTTACTTGTTTTCAACCTTCTTTTTCCCAGCCTCGTGATCAAGAGGGAGCTTGTCAATGATGGATAGATCCGTAAAACCCTCTGCCATATGTTCTCTGTTTACCTCCACAGTAGGCAGAAGGATGTCTTGCTAGGAGTAAATGTAAATTCGGCTTAGTATTTTTGTATGATGACTTGTCAGGGTAAGTTAGAAAGGTGCGCTGATATAAATCCAACCTGATTTGTGGCTATTCGGGGATTTCTATCACCAGATGAACTACAGGCAATCCGTGCCACGCGTCCAATCGACTTCCAGCAGCATTGAATACTCAAAGTCGAAGGGCATATTCCCAGTGGATGCACACCGTTCATGCCCGCCCGCTATTGTACTTGCAAAGCTTTGATCATTGGGCCGGTGTCCTGTATAATTTATTAGCCGTAAAGCCAGGTGGTCCGAGCATGGAAATGAACGTACACCCCAAGCCTGGAAAAAGGATATCTTCGGATTCGAGGTATCAATCTTCTCAAGGACAGCCCGCGCAATGAATTCCCCCTCAATTTTCTTGCCATTCTTGAGTACCAAGACCGCGTTTCCGATCATCAACAAATCCGAGCCGTCACTAGTGGCGGAGAATACTTTTGTGATCGAATGGTACCGGAATTCGATCAAATCCCAGGCTTTCTTTCGAGAGCCCCTGATTTCTGTGCAGGAAAAGCAGGTATAAGTCAGTCCAGCTGCTTTCAAGCCCGAATGAGACGGGCAATGGGCTTCTACGGGCTACCAACCTGCTGATCCCTTGAAGACCCCGCTTGAAGAAATGAATGTCGCGTCTGGTGTGAATATATCCTCTGTCAGCTTCATCCCAGCCTCATCGCTGTTAGTATCCATCAGCGAGAAGAAGTAGTCGAGGAGTTCCCGGGCTGCCTCAGGGACCGTGGCAGAGGGCCATGAGGTTGAAGCAGTTCTGGGAGACATGGTTGAATCGCCGGGCCCCGGACTTGGGGGCTTATACAGCGTTAATCAAATGATGCGGCTCGAGACAGCTGCTGGGAGCATGTTTCTCAATGGTTTAAAAGCAAAGCAAAGTATTTTTGGATCCACGGGACAATGTCTGGCTATACTTTCAGACAAATAGCCGGGTGCGGACCTACCTGGCGGTAGCATTGCGATGGTTCGGCTCACTCGTCTTTTGCTCCCGATGCTTAACCAGTAGGAGCGGAGATCCGGTTCCTAGTCTTCATATATGATTTCATACATCTCCGAACCGAACTAGCACTCATAGGCTGGAACGCACGTAATTTTAGAAAGTACACACAAATAATTGTGCTGGCAAACGTCCGAACGAATATGTGCAAAAGTTGGACACTTGGCACCTTGGTACGTACAGCTCTCGGGTATTAACATACCCAGTGATTTATCCTGCCGTACGGAGTGCAGCAGCCTCGCATGTTGATTAAGCTCCGCGAGAACGACTATTCTTTTCTAGGAACCCCAGCTTACGACCTTTCCAGCACTAAGGGTTGGAATTACTCCTATTCCCGACAGCATTAAGGAGGCGCGGATCTTGCTCCCGGACTTTCGACGTCAGCTCACGTGCTTCTGCTGCCGATAGATATGCGAGTATTTCCCGCCCTTGAGTACAGGAGACATTAGCTTTCCTGAGTAGAAATAGTGAAACAATCTCTTATCGGAAAAATGACTGTCTTCAATCCCGATTCCCATTCGCTACCAAAGCTTAGCGAGCTGGAACCCATCCCAGGGGCTCCCAAAGGTGCAGCTTGGTTTTGGGGGAAGGATGATCAGGTATGCTAGTGATGGAAAGATTACCTCTAGCCAGCTGATTCTCTCTGCAAGGCTGACCATCCCATGATCAGCTAGGCCGTCTAAACCTTCTCACCCCGAAACGAGTTGCTAAAGCGGCAACGCTGATTGAGTCAGGGGAAACAATAGGCTTGAAGTCAGGGGCCATCTCGAGATCCACTCGGCCACCAGGGCTAATTGACATTCATCAGTTTCCCAGCAGAATTGCCATACCCATCTTTCTACGGGCGAGAACCTTTTCAGCACAAGCTGAAGCACACCCTCACGAACGTCTTCGACGATCTGTACACTCTCAACACGCAGAGTGGTTCGCAATGGGATGGCTTCCGTCATGTAAGTGAGAGAAATGTGCTACCAATCGTTGATCTGACAGCAATATAGGTGGGAATAATGCACAACGACGCTCCTCTTTGGTACAATAATGTAAGGCCTCTGAGTGCACTATGTCAGCTGAGATCTGGAGCGTAACCGGTGATGGCTAGACGTCGCTGGAGCAAATCGAAACCTCGTCCAAAATCGGTGTCCACAACTGGGCAAAGCGGGGAATTGGTAAGTCAGGATATTGAATTTCTCGGTATACACCCAGTAGAGACCTAAACATGGATCTTCTTCCTAGTCGGACGTGGAGTTTTGCTGGATTTCTACTCCTTCGCCCAAAAGTCATACGATCCATTCAGCGCCAAGAAGATCTCAGTCGACGAGCTCATGGCGTGCGTCAAAGCGCAGAACGTCGAGTTTGAGTATGGAGATATTCTGATCGTTCGAACGGGTTGGTCAGAGGCGTACACGAACCTGGACGAGAAAGGTCGAGAGGAACTCGGGGAAAAGAAATCCGCGGACCTGGCTTTTGCTGGACTCGCTCGTGGACATGCTATGGAGGAATTCCTTCACGACAATTACTTCAGTGCCGTCGCGAGCGATTCTCCGGCCTTCGAGACGTGGCCGTTTGACGAACCTGAGCACCTACACCACTGTCTCCTGCCTCTGTGGGGAGTACCAATTGGAGAGATGTGGAACCTCGACGACCTCGCAGCATGCTGCAAACGGACAGGACGATACACCTTTTTCATCACCAGCTCTCCGGCCAATGTTAAAGGTATGGCGCCTACAAGCAGGCCCCAAATTTCCCATGGCTAACTTTTGGCCTATAGGTGGAGTTGCAAGCCACCCCAACGCTATTGCCATATTTTGATCACGCCTCTGTTGTTAGCTGGAGCACACTGAACTGCACTCGTTTCCACACAATGGCTCTCGATCTCGACACATTAACAAGCGGTTGCGCTCGAAGCGCGGTATAGGACATCCATCTTGTTACAGGATCTGTGTATGTCGATAGTCCTTGAGCGGTCAGCACCGTCTGTTCCTTTGCGATGCGGATTGCTTTATCCTAATACATCAGGTCAAATGGTCACTTTGTTATTGCCTCTCTCCTCGGAACAACAGACCTGGCCAATACCTGCAGGTTCGATCCTTTGCCTGATAAGCTGTGGTCCGGGGCCGTCCCCGGCACGTTTAAGTACCTGGGTAAACAAGCTGACGCTTGTCCAATCTCTAGCTGACAAAGAGAGTGACGTACATACGTTTTATGCCTTGGGAAAGATGTCCATTCTCGCCCGTTTTGTGCCATTTATATATTGATGTTGTTGTTGTTGTTGCTTTTTGCCGTGGTCGTTGTCGTCGGTATTGAGTCTTTTTAGTGACGATGCTACCCGAGTTTACTATATAAAGCGTGTTCTGTACCGAGTAAAATACCGCCAGTGCACCCGTTGTGGCCAAAAGCCCTGAAAGCTTCAAGGCCCAGGCTCTAGATTACCAGATTGCCCAGCCCATGCTTCGGCGGTCTTGCTTCAGTAATGGGTGGGAGTACTAGTAATCTCTGGTCGAGACCGATCATGTGGTTCGCGTAAATTGCACAATTCGACATCCGAAGATTTCGGTTACCGTTCTTAACGGTCGCTCGGCAGCGAACCAAGATCTGCTAACAAGAGCCGCAAAATGCCTTACTGCACGTATTCAAGATATGTCGTCCTGTTCACGACCAGCGCAAGCGCCGCTGTTTTACTACGGATTTTCAACAGATCCTTCCACCGTCTATCTGATATACCGAGCCCGTAATAAAACGGCTCTCGTTCCCAAGGAGGAAGGCAACCAATGCTGCAACCTCTTCTGGCTGCCCTGAGCGTGCAATGGCCCTGGCCGAGGTGAAACCGGGCTTGGTGACCATAGTGCGAGATTTCTGCATCATAGGTGTCTCTATTTCACCACTGCCACCAGGTCAGCGCTGGAGAAGATATGCAAAAGCTCTTGACTTACGGCACAATGGCATTGACCCTGATTTCTCGATTGCCGGCTTCTCGTGCTGCGCATTTCGAAAGGCCGATAACTCCGTGCTTGCTCGTCGAGTAAGCGGGGAACTGCGCTGATCCGAGCAACCCTGCAACACTAGATGCGTTCACAATGCTTCCGCCGGGCGACATCACCTTGAGCTGAGCTCGCAAGCAGTACATGAGGCCCGTCAAGTTGATTCCGAGGATAGAATCCCACAACCCGTCATCCATACTAGCAATGCCACAACTGTCGCCAAACTCACGAAAGACACCAGCGAGATTGGCGGCGCCATCGAGTCTGCCAAACTTTGACACTGTTGATGATATCCATTCGTCAACCTGCTCGGGCTTGCTCACATCGGTGACGCACACCAGCACCTCGATTCTTGTTGCACGTCGTATTGACTCTGCCGCGTTGTTCAACTCAGTCTCCGAGATATCTGCCAGCGACAGAGAGGCACCTCGACGTCCCAAGTAATGAGCTGTGGCCAGACCTATACCAGATGCTGCGCCCGTCACACCGAAGACCTTGTCTGTCAGTGGTTGCATCGTGGACATGTTGTTCTGTAGCTCTATGACCAGGACTTAACGACATTTCCAACTCCCTTTTAAGACACAGTCTTGATGGTGTCCGGCTCATGGGCTGCCGGCGACCAGGAATCGGAGCCGGTAATGACGATTGGTTTTCTCTCGGTATTGTTCGGAAATAGCGACAATTTTCCATCCTTCTCCAACGTTGACATTTGCAAATAGCTTCTGGAGAGACGGAAATACGCTGTTAATCAAGCCTCCCCCGGCATGCAAATGCGTTTTAGCCGTCCGAAGCTCCGGCTCGTAAGACAAAAGGAGAAATAACCGATAACGACTCAAAGTCGTGCAAAGGTGGCTGCTTCTTCAAGCTGACTTCTACCCTTGCGTACTGTACGTTGCTTTGAACTCTGCCCATCAAGGTTGCAGTACAGATTCCTTTAAGCCTACGGTCGGCGCAACCCCGTCCATCATGACATCACAAACAGAACCCCCATCTGGGCCCACAATCGTCCGTTGGAAAGACCTGGAGCCGTCATGGCATCTACCAAAGCAGGAACCAGGCTTTATGCGCTGGATGGTCCAGTGGGTGGGAGGGCCGGAAGGATACTACAACTCCAACCCGGGGCACGCCGTCCTCAGCCATGACATTGCGGTCGGATTTCAGGGCATGCCACCCAAGAATCGCCAGCGTGGACTCCATTACCACACCATTACCGAAAGCTACGTGGTACTCCGTGGACAACTCTTAGGTTGGGATGGTTACGGCATAGAACAGCTCGCCGGCCCTCTAGATTGTATTTATATCCCAGCTGGGGTTCCTCACGGTGTGCGGTCTTACGGCGACGAGCCTGCGGAACTCCTTTGGCTTCATGATGCACTCGAGAAAAGAGGGAGTTCAATATACTGGTTCCCAGGAGACTATAATCCACAGGATGATTCCAAGGAAGAGATTAAGGTGGTCCGGTACAATGATATACACCCGAACTGGGAGGCGGCGCAGGCTCTGCCCCCAGGGCATATGCACGCCAACCTGAACTACATCGGTGGTGTCAAAGGCTCTCAGAATTTCAGTCCGCAGCATGCTGTACCGAACGACAAAGCTGCGCTGGGCCTAACAATCATCCCGGAAGGCCACAAGCAACTCATTACTGGTCGACCCAATGCTGAGTTGTGTGTAATTGTGAGAGGAAAGGCCGTGGTAAACGTCGGCAACCAGAACGAAGAGTTGAATCACAAGGATGCTGTCTATGTGCCTGCAGGATGCTCAAGGACATTGAGAAATCATGGGCAGGAACCAACTTACATTGTATGGGTTCACGCGAGACCGTCTTCGCATGAACTAACGCCATCAACCGCGAACGGCACTTTGTCAAATAATGCCGTGACGGAAGGTAATGTGCCGCACGGTGGATAGTTTCTTGGATGATCCCAACTCGTCGGCGCTCGCGTTCTCGCCATCCAAGTATGACGAGGGCAATTAATGTCGAGCGCCTATTGCTCAGACCAAATACGTGTTGAAAGAGCTTGCATCTCATTAGCATCGTGCTTCCATAGGCCTCAGTTGGACTCCAGAAGGTCAATTCTTGCGTCACGATGGCGTGATAGACGTGGCTTCCAATCCAATGGACCACTCAAGGAAGTTGGGCGAGAGCCTTCTAATCCTCCGCTGCGCCTATGCACATAATGTTGACGGCGAGGAGAGTCCTTAATTTCCACTGCTTAACCTTCTACCCAGGTTCGTCTGAGCCGGTCTGATAATGCAGGATACTCCTGAAAGTCGAGCAATGACCCGAAGAGCAAGTCGAGGGGCAATCAGTAACAAGATTTGGCAAACGGCGGATTCCGAGTTCCATGGATGTTTGTTGAATACCATATAGGATAGAGGTGTCCAGGGCAGCCGAGCAATTCCTTGAGAATCGGCCGTCTTGCGGCGGTAAACTCTCGCTCAATCCAGATGACCTTAGGAAATGGCGCGAAGCCTCGACTGATTTGGATGAGAAGGTGATTGGCGTCATAGATTGACTTCTATACAGGACATGACTACCGCGTTCTGGGCCTGTTAGCATGGTATTTGTCGCGGTGTAAGCCTCTCGAGCTTGCAGTGGGAAGTCGCGCACAGGAAGGAGCATGTCTACAAGAACAATATGAAAGAAGAAAATGATTCAATGGCGGATCCACTCAGTATTAGTATTCAGCCTTTGTTAAACGGTATACTATGTTGTCAGGACTATGATTGTACCAGAAAGCCAAGGCAAGGCAACGGTATGCGGCATAAATATGTTCACGTGTCGATAGACGTATCCATAATATTTATAAAGTCTCTGAAAACCACCGGATCTACGGCTGAGGTGCGCTCAACTTTGCTATACAGTAATACAAGCAATCCCCGTCCTTGATTAAGGCGAGCCCTTTGCAATATGAAGTTCTTCATTTTTGGACTCCGGACAGAGCAAACACTTCTTTCGCGTCTGCAGTGTAATCCGGCTCCACGTCTTGACCGTCAAGCATCCCCAAGTACAAGGTGGCATCCCTGCCGTCAAGTTCCCGGGTTGCGAACCCATTACCTAGATAGTTAAATCGATTGTCGCAATCATATTCCAGCTCGAAATCCTCGAAGCGTGGCTGCATGGTCTCGACAAAATGGGTGCGCGAACCAGGAAAAGTTCGCGGCAGCCCGTCAATCGTGCCATTTTTGAACCAGCTGCGGCATTTCTGGTTCCAAACTGTTCTCTTCAACAGTAAATCTGCATGTTCACGGAATTGGTGTGTCACCTCCGCTTTGGGAGCAACCGTCTTAATTCGTTCAACCTGACATTTCTCAATGATTTTGAGGAGATATCGACATCCGTGTTCGATGGGGGGTAGAAGAGAGCCGTTGGAGGCGCCGTAAGGACCCAGGGAAGCAAAATAGTTGGGAAAATCCGGGATCATGATAGAGAAATATGCAACAGGATCTTTCTCCCAAACTTTCCGGAGATCTTTGCCATTTGCCGTAACTGGGAATCGGGGAATAAATGACACATCGAATCCAGTTGCACAGATAATTATATCGACCGCTTGCTCCTCTCCCTTATTATCAATGAAACCATTGGGGGTGATTTCACGGATCTCCTCAGTGTAAGCGGTGACATTATCTTGGACAAGTGCCTCAAGGTAGCCATTTCCAGGTGTTGGGCGCCGGCAGCCGACTCCAAAGGTTGTTGGTATCATCTTCTCGATTAACTCCGGCTTCTTTGCTAACTTCGCCTCCATCGATTGACGGGAAAAGATAACTGCTTGTCGTGCTTCGGCACTGCCAGTGAGATTAAAGTTGAACCGCTTTCCAAGCTCATCATCCAGCATTTTGACGTATCGAAGATGTGCGATAGGGTCATTCGCCCATTTCTTCTTTATTTCCTCACTGTATGTGAAATTTGCACCGTTCGGGCCAGCATAATTCGAGGCAAAACCAGCGCTGATCCATATGGGTGACCGGATCCAAGTGTAGAGATGCTTGACCTTGGACTGAATGGCGGCCACAATTTGAACGCCGGACGACCCTGCACCGATCACTGCCACCCTTTTCCCCTCAAGCTGGATACTCGGATCGTAGGCCGCAGAGTGGGCCAGCACCCCTTTAAAGGTGTGTAGACCCTTGACACTTGGCCACTTCCAGTTGTTCAGGAGACCGGTCCCGTTCACTAGGAAATCGCATGTATCTTTGAATATCGACCCGTCGGCCCTCTGAACCTCAACGACCCATTTGGCAGCGTCCGAATCCCAGTTCGCGCCGATGACGGAATGTTGCAGTTTGATAAACTTTGCCAGGTCGTGCTTCTCGACAATGTCATTGAAGTATTTTAGGATTTCTTCGGCGTCTGCGTAGTATTTGGACCAGTTAGGGTTCAAAGCCCACATGAATTGGTAGATATGGGCAGGAATGTCGCAGGCACAGCCGGGATATCGGTTCTCCCACCAAGTTCCAGCAGGACCGTCGTTTTTCTCATAGATCTGCAGGCTAAGGTTTTCCATTTTCTTCGAAAACTGAGCAAGACATATCCCTGTCGCACCGGCCCCGATGCAAATCACACGCTTGGCTGCATGCGAACCATACGGGCGTTCGAGGATCTGGTAGCCTCGACTGTTAACCCTCTCCCATCCCACCGATTCGGCAAAACGCAGGGAATCGGCTCTGGTATCTGAAGGGTCTAATTCGGAGATCATTGTTATTATCAGCTGTTTCCCTGTGCTGGAGATCTGTTTTCAGTTTCAATGCGGATTCGGTCGCATGGTTTGTAGGAGGACTAAGTACCATGCTCAATAAAGCCATTTGATTCACTAATCCGAAGTCACCGGGATTGCGAGAAATAGTGTTCCGGGAAAGGGCAATGTCGGGCAATCATGCGTTCCGTTACAACGGCCGACTCCGTCTTTCCGGCAGTCCTGGGCTTTCGCCGACTAGTACCTCTCGGTAAGTATAAGCACGATGCCCGAGGCGATAGTATCTTAGAGACTCCCGGCCCAATACTTGCGAAGATCTCTACGGAGGCATTATAGTATGGCGATGTCGGACAGCGCACGCCACTTCTCTTTGACTGTATCCGTGCTATTTCGGAATCTATAGATGTTTAGTGTCCACTGAGCATGTTCACATACCAGACGACGACTTGAATGTTCATTCTACGAAGCTGTTCCTGCCGATACACATCAATACCAGTGCGCGCTCATTCAGAGCTGCAATTTGGTATGTTCCCGTATACGCTTGCCATATCTCTCCAAAACCAATGGTATAGGTACACAAGCTAAGCCAATAAAGCCTAGAAGGGAGTTACCCCAGCCCAAGCCCAAGGCTTTGTACATGGGAGGACCAGCAAGCGGGAGTAAAGCACCGACCAGAGATCTAGTCGCGGTCAAAACCGCCACAGCGGATGCGGCATAGACGGGGTAGCAGTCAATCAAGTAAGTCTGAATGGGTAAAAAGACACCATCATACCGAAGCTAAACGGGATCATTCCCACAATTGGAACGATCCAGTGAACCTTCTTTTCTGCTGTCCAGCCGTACCAGAAGAAGCTGACCGGGATGAAACAGGCGAAAAAGATCATGAGCGGCATTCTCATTTCCGGTTCGAATTTGCCCCCGTTGCGTTCCGTCAATTTGATCACCATTCGATCAGAGGTGAGGGCGATGGCTGCTAACCCAACGAAAAATCCAATGCCGATTCCAAGATAGGCGAGACCGGTGATTTGTGGCGACCAATTATACTGACCCTCGAAAACAGATGTGATAGTCGTGAACAGGAGATATAATAAGCCATAGACGATAGCCATGTAAGTTGATAGAACAAAGACAATGGAGGACTTGAAGAGCATCTGCATAGGTCGGTGCAATCCGTGAGCAAGGGCACGACCGGCGCTGATAGGCTCCGTATCTCTGTCGTACCAACTAATAAGGTCAGGACGGTCGAGCTCTTTAGATAGTCGTTTTGTCTTCCAGCGAATGAGGACTCGAGCATAAGTTTCCTTGTTAAGCAGCTCAATGCCAAGGGTCGTTACGCCCGAAGTGATCAGAAGAACCCAAAACACCCACCGCCATCCAGCCTGCTGGGCTATGAAGCCTCCACATATCGGTCCTACCACGGGCCCGAAAAGAGGACCTAAACTCCAGATGGATGTGGCAAGGCCACGCTCTTCGACAACAAATAGATCAGCAATGACGCCTGCTCCCAGTGTGAGACATCCTGAACCACCGATCCCGGCGAGGAATCGGAAGAAAATCAATAGACCTATATTGGGGGCCAGGGCACATCCGAGCTGCCACACCACGAAAAAGCAATTTGCGCTGCATAGGACGATGCGCCGGCCATAAATCTCACTGAGTGGAGCCAGGAACAAAGGGCCGAACTAGTACAGTTAGTATAAGGTTTTCCGATCTGGTCTTCGAGCAAGGCGGGAGACTTACCACGTAGCCGAGGAGGTATACGCTGACTGTAAAAGAAAGTAGAAGCTCTTCTCGAACGCCGAAATCTTCAGCCATAAACCCCACAGCAGGGGCGAACATGCTTGATGCCAAAGGCGAGACGAAGGTGATGGCGGACACCAAACTCAACAAAGCCCATTTTCGGCCACGAGGGAAATTGAGGGGGTTTTGGGGGTCGTCTTGTCGATCCCAACCCACGATGCCTTGATCGAGGTCGGTCTGTGGGAATAACTGGTGGTGATCGTGGTTACTTTGAGTCTGAGTGGCCGCGCTTCGCCTGCTAAAAGCCCTCTCTAGGACGACAGGTTGTTCTTCGTGATCGTCGCTGGCGTGCCTCCCTTCCAGCTCTTTTGGTAGCGGTCGGACGTATAGCTGCTCGTTGCTGTCTTCAGCTTGCAAATTGCTCTTCTTTTCGGTGATGTTTTCGGGATTGGTGGCTGCAGTCATGTATTGGTCTTGGGAGTCGGAGCCTTGACGTTTCAAGCTTTCTTTGGGCCACGCGTTGGTGGCCATGGCAAATGGAACCTTTTTCAGACCGCTCCTTAGAAATAGCGAGATATGTAAGAGTACGCCAACTTGAACAGCATCTGAAACCGAAAAACAAATGCAGATTTGAAAAGAAGAAAAGGAAAGGCAGGAAGATACGGAGGCGTGCACAAAATGGAGTTTCAGGCGCTAATTGTTAGCGCAGACGCTAAATGCGACTATAGGGCCAAACCTCTAGGCGGTGTAAGGTTCTCCTAGTATTTTGTATGGGAGTTTTTGAAGCCTCATCAGCTTGATGCATTGGTTGCATCATTTGGCTGCATTATCACACAATATATCACGTCTTTTGGCCTCATGATTGGAGCCCTTTAATTGTTGAGTCGGCGGCCTATTTTAAAGCGCAGGGTCGTTCTCAATGTTGAGCGTCGTGATATGGATATCAATGAGGCCTCTCGCCGCCTAGATACCTTGGAAGGTCAGCGATTTCCACCATGCCCTCTTCTCTTTCTAATTTGGCTGTAGAAACCGCTAAAGAGAGAGAATCTCAGCGGCCGAGACGAAAAAACTCACCCGCGATTCGACCTTTACCTCAAGAGAAGGCATCAAATGATAATGGAACTCGATATTCTCTTGGTCAACGCGCGCAGGCGCTGACTCTCCACTCCCTTGGATATAAACCTGGCTATATTGCCTCCTGGCTAAAAATGACGGAGCGAACTGTTTACAATATCATTCGGAAGGCGAAGGAGAGAGGTTTTGATCCGGCGGTGGATCCTCGCATTTTGGATCATTTCATTGAGGATGGATATAGGACAGGAAGGCCTAAGGAAATCAAATTGACTGTTGAGAATGAGGTTCTCGATAACGTTCGTCGCGATAGAGCCAGCCGTGAAAAATCAATTGAGGTTCTCGCCTATGAGCATGGTGTTAGCACATCATCAATTAGTCTCATTCTCCATAAACATGGTCTTTCAAACGTGAAACCCACTCGGAAACCTGGTCTTAACAAGGTCCAACGAAGACGACGACTTGAGTTCTGCCTCATTCATCAGGATTGGACAATTGATGACTGGAAAAAGGTGATTTGGAGCGATGAAACAAGCGTCGTTCTTTGCCGTCGAGGTTCTCAACGCATCTGGCGAACGGCGGATGAGGCTTTTGAGAAATCGTCTGTCCGAAACAGATGGAAAGGCTTCTCTGAGTTTATGTTTTGAGGCTGTTTCTCATATTATGAGAAAGGCCCTTGTCATATCTGGAAACAGGAGACAGCGAAAGAAAAGGAGGCCGCAATAAAGGAGATTGATGAGTTAAACAAGGTGAGAGAACCTGAGATGAGGGCAGCCTGGGAGTTGGAAACAGGTCTTTCGCGACTAGGCCTGCGAAATCGGCCAGGGAGGAGACCTCAATGGCGCTTTACAACAAAACAAGGTAAACTTGTGAGGGAGGCAACTAAAGGAGGCATTGACTGGTACCGATATTATAAGGTAAGCGAGTTACAAATGAGATTACTATTGCTCACCTCTATCTAGGAGATCGTTCAGGGTAAGATGATCCCATTTGCAAGGCAATTAGGCCCTGAGGCAATAGTTCAGGAGGACAATGCGACACCTCATGCGCAAAAATTCCTTGCCACCGTCTATTCTCTAGCCAATGTCAAACGCCTCCTTTGGCCAGGCAATTCCCCCGATCTCAATGCCATCGAGAAGGCCTGGCCATGGCTAAAGAAGAGAACAACCTTCCACGGACCTGCGCAAAGCAAAAAAGAACTCAGTCAAAGGTGGCAACAGGCTTGGAAAGAGATGCCGCAATCACAGATTCAAAAATGGATCGAGGGCATTCCTTACAATATCAAGAAGGTAATAGAACTCGAAGGAGGTAATGAATATGAGGAAGGACGACAGAGTAAGAGGTCATATAAAGGGCGCCGCAGGATTGGAGAGATTTACAAGCATTGCTGGATTAATGACGACTCACAAGTAGTCAATGCGGAAGACTATGATGATGTGATTGACGAGGAGGAAGCTGCGAATGATGCGGACAATGATGTCGAGGGCGAACAGGTTTCCATGATTACTATGGGAGAGCCCATATAAATAATGGACAAAAGCGCATAGGGCTAATCAATAGAACATCATGAGAAGCTAAAGGAGCATGATGAGGAGCCAAAAAAGCATGATTTCAAGCCCGCGGATATGGAGGTAAAACCATCAACACCATGATTGTCTATACAAAACCTCAGCCTTGTTAACCTGTTACAAGGCTCTTGGCGGTACAGGAGTGCTACGCCGTTGATGCATTGCCGACTTTACTATGAGAATACTTCATATAATTTTGGTGAGGTAGTTCAAAAATCTCGAGATCTCCGCATCATCTCAGTATGCCAAGAGACGCTAGTAATTAGCGTCTGAAGTTACATTTTGTGCACGCCTCCGTACAACGCGTCCAATCTCGGAAGAAGACAAAGCCGTAAGTATGGATAAAGGATTGCACTAAGAGATATGCACGTCATAGTGCCAATAGTTTTAATCTTGTATTAAAGTACGTTCCGGCCATGTAAGTCTCCACTTTATGTTACTAGTACTTTGATATCTTTTTTATCTACTTTATAGAGGTGAGATGAATTGTTATTTGCCCTTGACCTCTTCTATGGGATATATAGGGCTACCACTACTAGAGCTGTCTTTCCCACCTTGTTTACTGTGACCTTCTCAATCCTTGAGCCTCGCTGATGCCTGTGATGTTCCCTCGGCCTCGCAGCCGGAGCCCCTGACTTACATTTCTGGGTTGCTTTCGCAAACTCTAGCACCGCGTTCAGAGCTTCTCGGTTGATTCCATGATTGCCCGCCTTACGGAGTACCCTTGCCCGCTTTGAGGCCATCTTCGGAGTATAGTTACGATGCTGTTAAACGTATCACCCACCTTAGTCTTTAACTATAGTCTTGCTTCCCGTCGGCTCGGGCAATCCACCACTACGTATACCACAGTTTCGATTACTCTACGCGTATAGCGGTCATTGTCCGTGATATTCTGTATTCAGGTATGTGTTCACAACCGCGAGTGACTCGTTCGCAGGTGTACTAGGAGGTATATTTGATCGTACGAGGGTGCCGTAGGCGCGCAATCTTTGCTGAGTGAGAAGTCTATGGTCAATTTGTTTCAAGTGTTTGCCTTTGTGAGTGCCAATCTAGACTCAGCCCATCAGAATAGGTAGTATGGCTACAGGTTACTCTCGCTATCCAGAGAACTATCTCCTCCCTGGCTGAAGAGAGACGCAAGAAATACAGTGATGACCGGCAGCTGGGGAGCTACTCAAGGCGGGACCCCGAGGGTCATACCGCCATCTACCGCATAGATCTGGCCAGTGAGCCACGAAGACTGTTTGCTGCATAGGAACATCGCGATAGCCGTGATATCCTCTACCGTTCCGAGGCGCGGCCACGGTGTGGCTTTCTTCATATGTTTGATAATGTCTGGGTCCTCGAAGTTCTGGCGAGACATGCCGGTCGCCACGACGCCCGGTGCTATACAGTTGATATTGATCCAGTCCTCAGCGTGGTCTAATGCTCCCGCACGCGTCATGTGGTTGATGGCCGCTTTGGTCGCCGAATAAGCCACTTCATATGGAAAGGCAATGTTAGCTGCACAAGACGAGACGTTGATAATCCTGCCACGGCTGCCCCAAGAATCATCGACCTCTTGCTTCAGAAATTGCTTGATCGCTAGTCGGTTACATTTTGCAGTCCCTAGCAAGTTGATATTGGCCATCTTCTGCCAAAGTTCGTCGTCTTCGACGGCGAATTTTCGAAATGGTGCCCAGTACCCGGCACAGTTAACGGCAATATCTAGACGTCCGAACTTCTGCACTTCGATTAGTACTGAATCAGGGACGACTGCCGCCCAGCCGGGGTCAAAGCCAACACCCTGCTCTACTTGCGTTAGGCGACCGTGTGATCGACAACAACGTCCCTGTCAGGCGCGGGCGGGTCCGGATAGGTCTTTTGACCCCTGTTAGTATCTGTATTTTGCTCGACTACGTCTCCGCATCTTGACAAGCGAAGGCAGAATTTGTGTTCACATTATTGGCACCCACGAAGAGGAGGAAAGAACTATTAATTAGGCAGTGAATTCTATGCCGGTTCAGGTTTGGGAAGCAAAAACTGCAGCGAGCCAATGTCCAGCTGTTACTCCGAAATGAGCGACTTAGGGATCGGAAAGGCACTGAGAGTGAGCAAGGGCCATAGGGCTGCAACAACCCCCATGAGAACGAAAGCGGTCACCCAGAGTCCCCTGTTGCCCTTGGACCGTTGCTCCAGCCGCAGCTTTTCCCTTGTGGCGATTCTCGGACCTGGGATCGGACTCTAGGCTGACTGCGGAGTATCTCAAGCCATATCACGGAATGCCTAAAGCTCTGACCGACCCACCTTCGCTCTCTCCTCCGCTCATCTCCTCACCATTATTTCAGCGGCCGAGCGTTGAACGTCAAAGCATCCCAAATAGCTGTTTTTACACACGCTGTCCGAGGAAGACCCAGAGTTGATTTAATTTGTTGCTGACATGAGGCGTCAGGTCTAACACATCCAATGGGCCACTCCCAACAACGAAGCAGATCTGGTACCAATGTCTCGTCGGCATCTTCGACACGAATTCGCTTTCGGTCTTTGCATATTCTACGAGCGGATCCAAGGTCGGGACTCTCTCGATCATGCATCTGCACCATGGCCGTCTGGAGCCGAGCCGTTTTGCATCGAAGAGGAGACGGCGGTTGAGCTGTTGAGTGAGTCACCTGCAGGTGTTGACTTTCAAACCGATCTGCAGTTGTGAACCTGCTGAACCGCTGACCTGGGGGCTTCTGGCCGTCTTCTGTCCATGTTTCTCGCTCTCCTTCGAATTTCTGTCAGTCTCCCATTGTTCACATGTCTCGGTCGGGAAAATACCTGTGCGCAATATTGCTTTCGTCAGCAATCTACTTTCATCACACTGTGGAGATGAGCTCTGCTTGACAAACTGCCTGTGCCAGAGCGCCCTTGGGATCGATATCGACATTCCAGGTTGGGCGACTGCCAATGGGAGCACTAGCCAACCAGTGAGCTAGCGACATGATCGTCGTGTTTGCCCAAAAAACACGGATCAGGGAGTGATTTACCGATGGTCGAAACCGAAGTCCATTATCTTCACCATTAACAAGCATGAAGGGATGGTGGTCCGGTGATCGCTGGTACTTGAGTGGTGTCCTGCCCGGTTCGTCTACACACGACTTACCCTCCAATCTATCCGCGGAGTACATCGTGTCTGAAGTTCGACATCTCGATTCACTTTCATTACCTAGACTGACGACAATTCAAATTAATCAGACGCGCCGAAATGAACGAAATCTCGACAGACCAGCTGTCTGGCGACGCGATCATGTACATGATCCATCACATTTTTCTTCCGTCTCAACTACCTCAGGAGGACGACACTAGCTCGCAATATGAGACCTTCATGGTCGACATCACTATCAAAGCCCTCCGGAAATTCAAGTCATGTCACGCGGAGCACGATACTGGCGCGATTGACTCGGTCATTAACATGGTCAACAGCCTGAAAGCCATCAGTGACACTTTCGATACGGTAGGGACGGTCAATGAAAAGAAGCTCTTCTCTGCGTTGGGGGATTTGGCTCGCAAAGGTAGTCTCGTCTCCTGCCGCTGCAAGCCAGTGTCTCGCCGTTAACAGATCCCAGGTGGCATCGTCCTGCTCCACATCCGAGCCCAGAATGCCGGCGTCATGATCAGCGAGGAGAAGGGCTCCATCCATATAGAGGTGTTTGAGCTGTCTCCTCTCAACCGAGCGGTTCTCACTACAAAGGGTCGACTTCGGCGCTCTTTCCCAGGTTGTGCTCGCGCCCTGAGCATCGACGTGTTTGGACGACACGATTTTCAGGCCACAGTGGCCCAGACGCTTTCCAAAATGAGCCATCAGCCCGCTGTGGGAACCAAACCGCAAGTGAAAAAAGCCGGCTCCAAGCACGACGAGAATCGAGACTCGACTCATCCCAAGATGGTCACGGAACTGTTTGTGGGATTCCTGAGCGCGATAGGCGAAGCTGTGAAAGTGACACCACTGTTCAAAAATACCCGAGAGGAGGTCATGTGGAGTGACGCCCTCCTTCCATGGCGACGATCCCCTCTCTGGATGCTTCTTCGTGTCTCCATGCAGCTGGTGTTCTCTCGATGGCAAGACATGCATGAACTCCCGGCAGAGTATTACAAGACCTTCATGGTGTTTCTCATGGGCGAAGTACTGCAACTCTCGCTCGGGCACAACATTCCCTCCGATCTGCTCTACGCCATGAACGCTAAACTTGGTCGACGCCTCCTCAAGCTGGATCCATCCGTCCCCAGGGCTGGACTCCCCGTGGTTCACGGTGTGATGCACCGGGCCGCCGGACTGATTCGTACGAGGTGGAAGGAGATACAAAATCAAGCTTCTCCGTTCCATGATCTGTCGACTCTCGAGAGCCTAGACTTCGACCACGACGCCGTTGCCGGACTTGACAGTCTAGCAGAACTAGTCGACTCCCCGTCCAGTGGAGCTCCCGGTACCGCCGCGGCCTGCTTTCGTCCTACGTCTCTCTTGATCAAATTCCCACCGGAGGTGCTCCCAGCTTGTCCCCGCCCCTCAGGAGAGTATGCATGGTATGAGCTCAAAGCTTTTGAGGCGTGGGTGGCGTCTGGATTATCTCGATGGGGGAAGAGCCATGAGGGTGACGACAGCACTTGCGCCAAAATCAGTGCATTGATCGTGACTTACTATCAAACAGCTTCTCCCCTTTATGCTGGTGATCCCGAGAGCCTTTCCGTGCTGCTTTTGACCGTTATCGAACTTTGGATTGTCTGCGATAGGTCTGCGTTGCATCTCTGTGGACTTCTCAAGGACTATGATCCTGGAATCCCCCACGACATGCTTCAGTCTCTGGTACTACCCTCAAAATCCCAGATGGAACGACTGCTCCGCGCCGAGGATTACCTACGAGACCGTCGAACGCGCGCAGTTCACGCTTGTCCCTCTGTCTTTCGCCATTATGGTCGTGCAACCTGTTTCGGGGTGAGGTATTTCGATGTATCCGCCGAGCATCAACGTTTACGTCAAGACATTGAACGGCATGCCGCTCAGACCAAGCTTGAAAAGGTCAACGAGCTACGTCGAAAGAAGGATGAATACAACGCCCTGATGAAACTTCACGATCAAGCCAGCTGTCAATTTATTGACGTCATCGTGGATCATGAATATGATGTTCGGGAGCGACAACACAGTCGTGCCTGTAGGAAGTGCGACTACAGGTCTCGAGCCGCCAGCATTGCTATCCACGTCCACGAATGGCCGTTACCGAACAACTCACTGGAAGCCAAATCCACCGTCTTTGAGCTCAAGCTCCCCCCTTTCTTTGCTCAATGGCGCGACACAGCATTCTTTCTGCTCACGGAAGTCTTCAACGCCGAATCCCAGGTCACCCACAGGCCCCGCGCGAATCACCCTCTGCAGAGCTACCAAGGACTCTCGTCCTATTTTACTGCGGCCTTCTCTGGACAGCGTCTTGTTCTCCTTTCTGAAGTCAAACCGCATGGAGTCACTCATCGTCGAGCCAGGCCAATCGGCGTCACCGATGAGATTGATATCTGTGTCAACAATGGCTTGTCTTATCGATACTATGACGATGCCCGGGGACATTTTGTCGACGATTTACAAGTGGGCCGTATTTGTCAGTCAATACTCCTGCGTACGGCGACAAGAAGGTTGGCAAGACTACCGGAATGAAAATCAGTCCGGCCCCTTGAGCATCCCAAGAAAATGTCTCTTGAACAAATATGGGCAACACTGCATCTAAGCAGGCGATCAGCGTGGTGGCCACAAAGGTCGCCCCTAGGGCAACTTGAAGACGTCGACTTCGTAATAGTTGTAGTGTTGAACTAGGGCCCAATGAAGTCGACCTTCTCTTTTCTTGAACGAGACTTTTGACTTTGGAGTAGACCATATGTGCATCATTTTCGGACGAGAGCATCTCAATATCAGAGTCAATTCGAAGAGGGGACGGAATGATCTGGGGAGCGCCATTGTCCCCGAAACTGGTGGTCCAGTATTTGTGATTTTGAAGTTGAAACCAGAGCACTGCCGTCCCAGGTTCGATCACGGCAACCCGCCAAATCACGTCGAGCGCAAGGAGGCCGAACGCAAGGCCAAACACCGATAAATATCCGCCTTGATCGAACAACAGACCCCCAATGATAGGAGCGAGAAAAAGTGCGAGCGTCATCCCCAAACTGCAGATCCCAGTGGTCTTTCCCACCTCATCTTCTTTGACGCTCTCGATGGCTAAGGTAATTCCTGCAGTCCACGTAAAAGCACTTGATATCCCCTGCAAAATTCGACCAATTACCAGTACCTCAATAGACGAACCGACAGAAAGAAGGATGGTTGCGGATCCTAGTGCGAGGAGTCCCAAGATGAATGTCGTACGGCGTGAACTAAAATAGTTCGTCACCCATCCTGCTAATGGTGATACAAGAAGCCAGGCACCGGAATAACAAGCTAAGAGGATTGAAGTCCAGATTCCTACTATTCATATAAGTTAGATTAGCTTTCCCTTGAAGCTTCTTCTTCTGGGATCTTACCATCATGAGGGGCAATACCAGCACGTTGTGTCAGGATGAAGGGAAAAATCGGCACAACCTAAAACAGTGTAATGTAAGTAAGGTTTAGTCCAATTCGCCTGCGCATGAGATCTTACTATCCCATAAAGAAAGCAGTCTGTAAAGATTGCCAGTGTGCAGGCGCTGATTAAAAATGCCTTGGAAGCCCTGATGTTGAGACAGACTGGTCTGCGTGAACGTCTACATACTTCACGAGGCGTGTTTCGAACAGACTTCACAAAGCTCAATACTGACATCTTAAATTTCGATGGGGGGAGAGGTACTGTCATGAATAAGACTTTGAAAGTAATTGTTGGCGGACTGATCACGATGGAATTCAAAACGCAGAGTTATGCTTCCATAGTGATGTATTAAATACTTACCATGAGGCGGATCCGGACGCACGAATGTGGATATATCTCTGCGCGATCTTAGCTTCCCCTTCATGTCAGTAACCTGAAATGCACCTCCTAGCTGTACTATCTAGAACTGTTCTTTGATTACTTAGAGTTTCACATCTTCCTTGTAAATACCCAATTCGCTACGGTATGTGGTTCGAAGCTATCCAATAAACAAGTTTCTCTTTTGTATTCACCTCACTCAGAGAATTCGTCGAGCAATAGAGAGGGCGCAGAAGCAAACTATATCTATTGCTTCTTCTCAGCAAACTCCATTAGCATCCCACGATTGCCTTGGTCTGTGGAATTTTTGTAGTATCCTAGAAGCTTACTATTCCATTGTTTCACTGTTTCATCGCGTTATGAACCAGTCCCCGTAGGTGCCTAATCATTCGAGCGGCGGCTATTTTTAGCCTGCGCTAATTGTTATATATGGCTAGCGGTTCTTGAGGGTTCCTGCATACTTATACAGGTGTCTTCGAACCCGTCTCGCATTCGTTGCTAGAATCTGAGAAAGATTTATGATGACATCAAAGAAAGGGTCAGAAAATGGAATACTACCAAGCTGATGATCTTAGCTACAACCACGAGCCGCTGTCGCCTCGGCCATCGGTCAAGCCAAAGATTGCCTCTCTGTTGACCGTTTTAACAGCGGGTATGATTGCGTTAATAGCTAGCGGTCCACTTTTACGTCACTCTGTGCGTCATCTCGTTAACTGCTTGCGAGTTATCATTGAAGAATTGCAGCGGTCGCACGTGGCTGAGGCTGTCGACTGTCTCCTTAAGTACGTCGATAGCTTCAATTAGGTAGTGGACGAACTGATCTGTAATGATCTTGTAGTCAAATTTTGGCAAAGCAGCAATCTCCCTCCAAAAGAGCAATCATCTCGCGAATTTCTTGGAGTGCTTTTCGAGGTCCGCCATTTCGAACCATCAACTTCAATCGGGCTTCCGCCAACCGCATTGATCTCAGATGTTGGGCTTGCTCGTCCAAAACATTCTGCCCCAGTATGGTCGTGTTGACCTTTTTCTCGGCCACAAAGTTCACTATACTCTAATCAGTGTGAATAACCTCACTAGTGATAAGGATTGATACTTTGTAGAGAATGCAGATTGTCCATCCTATCTCTGACTCGTGAACCAGGCATTTGTAGACACGGGTTCAAGATAACGATGGTGGAAAATGATCTCAACAACTCTAGACTTGGACAGAATTTATAGTGTACAGTATTGTGAAAACGACTTCTCTAGTACGAGTACAACAGACAGAACACAGTCCTAGTCGCACCCTCCGTAGCGACAAGACCAATGTCAGAAAGGGATAGCATAGCCTGCCTATATTTTTCGACATTTTGCGAGAGTAAGTCGCAATGTGTTTCAGGTGGAGAAGGCAGATTCGGGAGAAGCTGTTCAGTACTGTACTGCATCTTGAAGCTCGTGTGAAGACTGGAGTAATCTGATTCTAACCGGGTGGTTCTGTTGGTCCCTAGAGTTGACACCCTCCGTACCCTAAACGCATCTTCCAATTCTTCCTTCTTTTTAAACAACTAGTGTGGCACATTGTCGCTTAGTTCGGTAGCGGATTTCTTTCGTATCTCATGGAGGAGCCATTTCCACCATAGCGTCAGTGTGCAAATAGGCCACGAGACCTCGCTTTTAGTAACACGCCGCTTTTACATTGTGTAGATATATATCTAGCGTACACGTCATTCAAATGCTACCATAGGTACTGCAGGATACATTCTGTACAGCGCGAAAATGGAAGCTACTAGCAACTACAAGCCGAATCAATTCTCATGTTATGCTTCCTTGGTTACTGTGCCTATATTCACGACACAAGATAATCCTTATCCCAAAGTCTTTATCGCGGCACACGATGAGTTTCTTCGCGCTTTTCCAGAAGAAGAGAGAATTCGCATATCCAAAACGCCTCATATCGTCCAGAAGCTCTTCCCTAGCGTCTCAAGCTGGAACTCGATAGTTGCGATGGCATGCTGGCTCTCGTACAGTTTAGCATTTACCTCTAGATTGAGAACAGCAACCAAAAATAGCACCCTCTACGGGCTCCTCGAGATTTTGAAGATATTCCATGAGAACGGCCCAATTCTGGAGGATGGCCAAATGTCCTCCCACGCCGGAGGTGTATGGAGCCAAAGCGCCATGCTGAGAGATTTTATGATCTCGCTGCTCCCACTGGAGATTGTCAGAGTTGTATTTCGACGCATCCGTGAGGTAATCATGGCATACATAGAGGAACATCTTTTCAGTTCCCCCGGCTCTTACATTTTAAAGGATTACCTGGTTATACGTTGCAAAACCATCGGCCTCGAACCATGCTTTGCGATTTTGGGATTGGACACAGCACACATTCCATTGAAGACCTCTGACTTCTTGTTGGACCATTTGAAAACTTTGGTCAATATCGCCATCGTCTTGCAATCTGATCTCGCAGGTTTGCAGAGGGATATAGACCATGTTGATTCAAAGAACATTATTTTAGCCCCCAGCCGGTCAGAGCGTAAAGCGACTGGCAGTCGAAAACGGGAAATACATGATTACTTCGGCGAAATAATGGGGACCATTTGGCATCACAATCGGGCTCATAGTCTAGCTATACGATTTCTTGAAAAGATAGAAAAGATCGGCTCTCTCAAGGAGAAGCAGCAAGCTCGGGTTCTGTATAAGCTGTTCGGGACACACTGGCATTGGAGATATCAGCAGGAAGACTCTATTCATGTCCCGAAGTAGCAGTCTTGTCGAGAACGCGACAATAGTATCATACTTTCCCCATCATTACGCGAACAACATAATAGTCCGAGAAGGTGCAGTTACTTCTCACTTTCCAGATTTCTGACCCTAATTGATACTCAGGTTGACTAAGGACAGCAGTCTCCATTCCTTATACGTGTTACGCAGCAGGCGCCGCAAGCTTGCACGAGTCTGTATATTTGACTCGAGGACTGCGCCAGCTCACGAAAAGCTCCAGTCTGTCCCAAACGAGGATGCTCTAGGAGCCTTCATGGCATATTACCGTACTCGACGACGTTTCCTGGCCTGTCCCTCGCCTTCGTTCTCCTCACGCTCTTTTCGCTTCCTATGATCAGGAGTGCCAAAATCACAGTTGAGACCTTGCATGTCCATAAGATCACGGACTGCGTATGGAGATCCACTGATATGCTGAGGATGCGATGACCCTTCTTGAAGGAGAACGGACAATGTGTCCTTTGTTTCAAATTCGACTCTTCTGCGAAAGTGTCCCGCGCGGTCGAAGAATGAACGATCGTCGATCGATTCAGAGGTCCAATGACCATCCACTATAAATTTCGCCGCCCGTTTGGACAACTGTCCTAGCAGCTCACCAAACCCGGGACTGTTCCGAGACAACCGACAGAAAATATATCCCGATCCAGAATACTTGCCCTTCATTCTCCTCGGCTTCGACTCGAGTTCAAAGTAGAAACGCGTCGCAACGAGACAACGCGCGACAACGTCGACATCCACCGACCGACAGAACTGCTCCCTGGCATTTTTTGCCAGCTCGCGCATTTTGACTGTATCATCTAAGTCGACCTCCTTGTCCAGTTTAACGTTGAATCGAAAGTATCGCCCATCTAATTCAGTACGACGTCCATTCTTGAACGCTTGGGCGATTTTTTGGCCGTTGAGTAACTCCAAAAAGGCTCTATAGGATCGCGACAGGAAGCCCTCCCTCCAGATTGCACGCAGTCTGCTAGAGTGCGACGTTGGTAGGTGTGGTCCTGAGGACCCGGTGCCAAGGGAGATGACAACATTTGGTTTTCGAATCGGTGGCCACACCACGGGTATTTCCCATAGAGGGAGGTCGACGGGGTTATTCCTCCACAGAGCTCCGTCTTGAAAGCTTCCCACTTCCTGAATGCGCTTCGCTGGAAAATACCTTGTGACACTGTGAGTTGTTCAGAATTTGGAGAGGGTTGGACACAACATACCACGGTGCTGCAGATCCGCACATTGCTCTTGCACGCAATCAAAGTCATCTTTCCGTGTTCTAAAGACCTGCGACAGAAGAAAATAGAAGATGGTCACTTACATCTCCCACAGACGAATCCTTTTCTTCCCATCCTGCGACCGAATAATTCGGTAACCTGTTCATCCATCAAAAATCGCTCACATACTGGCAGCTCGGGAAATAAAGTACCAGAGTCCTGCGGCCGCGGTCCCATTCCGTTATAATTAGTGAAGAGGCAGGGTTCTGTTTCCTGTACCGTGGTCACCGGTATTCCCACTTTCGCGCCGATAGCGGTTGCATGTGAATAGTCCAAGATGCCCACATCACTGCCGAAAACGTCTTTCAGTGCACCTTCTAGATTATGAGCTGGGTACAAACCGTCGGCCAAATACGACACAAGAAAATGGAAGATATGCGACAGGACCGGAATGCGAGATAAAATGGGTACGTGAGTAATCCATCGGGGTCTGAATGCCCTTGTCGCAAAAGACTCGAAAAGATTCGCACAATCATCCACCGTCCATCCACTGATGAACAGTGCGAGGACGATGAGACCGCCTCATCAGCGTCAGCTATTGTCGTGTGATGACTAGTGTCCACCTACCGGAGCTGGTGCCGAATGCCATGTCGAAATTATCTTGAATTGGAATTGGTAGACCCAATCTATCCTGCAGGACTTGCAAAAATAGCAGTGGCACAACCCCTTTGATACCACCCCCATCGATGGTCAATACATTGACCCCGGCAGTATCAGGCTTTAATTTTACCGTTACATCTCGAAAAACCATGTCGCAGAGGAAACATCGTTGAATGCCGAACACCCACCGCTCATTCTCATCCTCTCGTCCGAACACTCGCACGCAATTTTCGCAGATTGCATGGCCGCAGGGCAAGTTGTTTTCTGGCGTGCGACGCAAGCACACGAAACATAAGTCGTCGCTTCGCATCCGCTTCCAGCGAAGTTTAAAACTTTTGAGATTGTTGGAATGTATCGTCTTGGACGTTGTGCCGGCTCCCCGTACAAAGTCCTCGAAACACTTTCGCAGCTGATCAGAGACGGCTTGGACGAAGCCAGACGGAAGCAGTAGTTTTGCCGAGCTGTCATACATAAGCGCACCGCTCCTGCCCACTTGATAACAGGCGTCTTTATACAGGGTCTGAAACACATGTTCAGGGTTGAAAGCTAAGAGGCCATCAGATGGGTTCCGCCATTCCGGAAAAGGAGCTCCGACTTACCGTGCATACCAGGAGGATAGTGATCCAGTAGAAGGCTCGATGCAATCATTGGCACCGCGAAGTCCGTTAGCTCTTCAGGAGATTTGATTTGCTTCAGAAAGTTGGACAGATGTGAGCCCAAGTCCGGTGTGACAGGATTTTGCAAACGGGACGCTTGCACAAAATCGAATGGCTCCATAGTGGTTCTGCCAAAGTGGTCGGTCGCATATTTGAAGAATGCGCTCAAATGCCTCCCAGAGAAAAGGGTTCTTGCTGCGATCTTCTGCCTTCGAACTTGATCTAGCGCCCGGACTAAGTATTCTTCCAGTCGACGACAGTCCTGTCCTCCGTGGGGAACGGTCACCACTTCGAGAGCTGACACCAACTCATAGGAGTTCTTGGTTGTCTCTTGCCTTAGCTCGCCCAGGAGAACCTCCTCCGCCTCTTTGTCGCTCTGCATCCCAGGGTCAGCTGTTTCCATGACCACGACCATTCGCGGATATGTGGTATTTGGCAATGTCGTGGGCTTGCCATTCTCGAGCCACGATGCGAGTCGTCGTACCACGGGGCCAAATCCGCCGATGTCGGTGGAAAAGAAGCAAAAGACGTCAGCAAAAGCACCCAAGAGACGGGAGTAGAGATGGTCGGCAGCATCTTCTAAAGTTCGATCCTGGACGCCTCCCCGGACGCGAGGAAGTATTAGCTGTCTTGTCTCGTGGCATTGGGCCGAGGACCTTTTCATGTTGTCCCGGTACGGAAGGTCACCATCAGCTAAAAGCACGGGAAAGTCGCGGAACACGTTGCAATTTGCGGGTTGGAGATGCACTCCGCCGCCTCGTTTCCGTCTGCCTGCCGACCTCTGCCTGTTCTGGTCTACACTGAGCGATCGAAGGGCCAACGATTTAGCGGTATGGCCGACGAAGACCAACAGGCTGGGCTGCTGAAGATCAGGACCGGGAGTGTCGTTGATAAGCGTTTGAAGCCGGTCCGAAATGGACAAAATGATTTCATTTCGTTCGATGCGGAGGTTAAGCCATTCGCTATGATAACAGCGTGCCATTTTGAAAGCTAAAAGGCTACTGTTCTTCTTAGGACTGGGATTTTGATGTCCGCAAGAAGATCCTTTTGATATATCATGGGTACTATAACCATTGTCCTGTGAGAAGAGCTCATTCCAGACCCTTGACCGAGAGTAAAAGGAAGCATACAAGAGGAAGAGACTTAATCGGGCTCCAAATGCAGTCCTTCGATATCCAGTATTGAACCCCCACGAATTCGGTGTACGTTTTGGGCTCCTCACAGTGCTACTAGGTTGACTGGCATTCCGCTGGTAGCTGTTTTCCTTAATATGCAAGCTGAATCAACGCTCATTTAACGACTGTGCAGGTGAACCCAGTATAGAGCGGTAATCATCGTCACTGTGGACATCTCGAAGACTAGGACAGACAAGTACTCAGCAGGATGCCTTTGAGTCACCAATCTCATCATATGAGCCGACAGCCTATCGAGCTTGAAGATCCGAGATCTTACACCAATCTAAATAAACACTCCGAGCTATCTACATCCAGGCACAGATGTGCGCTTTGCCGCAAGCTTCGGTCTCCGGCTTACCAGAGAGATCATCCCATCGCTCCGGGAGAACAACCGACCGCCGGTATCTGTTCACGACCTGGTTGCAGCACCCAGAAACGGACGTGGTCTCTCTCGAAAACGTGTCCACCGGTGATGGTCCTGGAAGTACACTGTTACGTATACGACAATCATTTTCCCGATAGCTCCACTGAAACTCCTCTCACGGCCGAGCTCCCTGCGGCAGAACAGGGCCAGCGAAAGAAGCTCTTTCGTGGTGATTATGGACTGTCGCCCTGGACACAAAAGAACCCCAACGTAGCTGAAGATAGGCAACAAGGTCCATGGGTCAGTCGAATGACCAAACCAACTTTTGTACTTCGCTGAGCTGGGAGATTGATTGTTGTTGGGAATCAACATTGTGACCATATGCACATCGCAACGGATCTCAGGTATGTATCAACGAATGGTTCTCTTTTGAATGTTCTATCGGACCCGTTCTGAAGATATTTGTCACAGATTGAATTGGTACTGTACAGTAATGGAACCGCCGGCCGGTTATATTGGTGAAACGTATTGCTGATTTGCAACGGATCATGTTAGATGAGATTCAAATATTGTCCACATCTATACCATACGATTCTCGTCATACCATCGTCATACGACCTCATAGAGTAGCTAGGCCTTTCTGCAATTTCGTTCCCGTCGTGAAGCTACCGTAACGCTGCCAGGCCCACCACGGATCACTCAACCGCTGCTAAGCGTGAGAAAATAGTCACCTGGCTCCTTGGGTCTAGCTGGTGACACCGATGAAAAGTATACTCGCTAGGTACCTTGGACTGTGGTGACTTTGACAAATTGTGGCACGGCACTGTTCGCGGTCGACCAATGTTGGGTTTTCCTCTAGCACTTCTCGGCCGATTATTCTCCGATCCAAAGATGTGACTGATATGAGAAGAGGAGTAACTCACGTACACTTTCGACGTAGATAGAAACTAAGACTGAGTTGCACCAACGAATGGCGTTCCCTGGCAGTTCACCAAGCTAGCACGATTTATGCTAAGCGTTTCTCAGAAAAAACAAATATAGTTTACAGGCACTGTGCTCGGCGGGCGCCAAATCACTGCTGGCTCAGAACGTCAGGACATGACAATAGCAAAGTTGTAAAGATTCCCAAGGATAATGCCAGTTGCTTGATGCCTATGGGACTATATTTAGATGCAGCTCCTCCAGTAGCCCGAAATCCACGAGATTCAACTTGTGTTGCTCTGTGTTGAACAGAAAGTTTTTGTCCCTCGGACTGAGAGCTCCAAAGGATGGCGGGTCTGGCAAAGAAGTGTTGTGAAGGAAAACTTTCTTTCCTCTCCTTTTTGCCGAGGCTTTGTTCTGGCTGTGGACCTGCGCGGGTTGGTTATGCTTCGACTTCGTTCCCGGCCTTGGCTTTGCTCGAGCACTTCCCTTTCCCCCAACGTGCTCAAAATCCTTCACGGTCCGTATCTCTACCTGCGGGTCATTTGACTTCTGGACGAGACTTAGCCCCTGAAGTCAATAGGAGATCGCGTCACCAGGCTTCTTACAAGTTCTTCGACGCTACATGGCAATGATCCTCCATTGGGCGTCTGAAAAAATGTCACCTGCCCGCTCTCGGGATTTCGGAGACAGACCGTAAATTCGAATCCGCATATCTGCCAGAGGAGGAATGTTTTATTAAGCCAGCCTCGCTTCCTCTTTCGTCGTTGTGTGGTCCTCTCCTTTCTAGTTTGCTCTTCCTTTTGCTTTACCATCGTTTTGGGTTGTGCAACTTGGCTGGCTGTGAAGCCTACATAACGACGGTGCTTTATATTTCGCAGTACTGCGTCAGATGGGGAGCCCATTGTGGCTCTCAGCCATTCTATTCATAGACGCTGCCTTTGGAAGATCCAATTTTGGACTTTTGCCTATAAATGTCGTGGTAGGCAATGTCTCCTTCCGTTGCTCATTCTCACAAAAAAACCTCCCAACGATGCTGCTACGCACTGCCGCCCAGGTTTCCACCTTCGTTGCTCTTTACTTCCCCTTGGGGATGGTCTCTGCGGACACCTTTCGAACTGACATCCAGACAACCACCCCCACGGCCAGTATGTCAAAGGACTTTGTTTGGACGAACACTTCCAGCGCTCCACCAGAGGCGACCGTTGAGATTCAATTCGATGGCCTGGTCGGCTCCGGCGTCATAAACTTAACCAGCAATTACGGCTTTACAGTCGTCAATTTGACCGCCACCAGCACCTCTGTCACCTCCTGCGTCTCTCCAAATCCCTTCGCAGTCAATGTCACTTCTGGGGCGACCATTCCTGCCCTTTCCACCGACAGCGTCTCTATCACGAACCCTCCTTCGACGATTGTAACCGTGGTTCCCTCTGGCGAATCTTTTACGTCGCCGTCGCCACTTTCTGCCACGGGCGACGGCCATCTTGGCTCGACCCAGGGCACAAGGCCTGGCCCTCTTTCTACCACCGTCTCTTCGGCCAATATCAGCCTCTTCACCGGTGTTGCAGGGCGATCGAGAGTCTCTCCAGCGGCTTTGCTGATGTGGTTGCTCTTGGGCGTGATGCCGACATTTTCCGCCTGAGCGACAATTTCTAACGGCTGATGTATCGACGATGGATTCTTCCTCTTTCTGCACTCCGTCTGCTGCGGGTAACCTCATGGAGACTTTAGATAGGTTAGATAGCTTATTCCGAAAACATATACGTACTCTCGATACGTAAACCAGTGCGTCGGCTCGTCAAGCCCCAGTGGAGCGTTTGGGATCCATAGAACTCGATGTTAATGTTCATTGATGAGTTACATGCTTGAAAGCGGTTCTTTTCTATCTAATCAACCCAGTATGGCATCAAATTTCAACGCTCTTGAGATATTCCTCTCTCTGGTCGCTGATTTGTCCCAGAGATTCGGGGGATGGAGCCTGGGATCTCAAAAAGTTGGGGCCGTCGGTGGTCACTTCTTGCGGGCTAATCTCGTCGACATGAGAGGCGACCGCTTCAATCACGCTGATGTATGTCGGAGGCCTAACTGTCAATTCTCCGGTGCCGTTGTTTCTCGTCCCACTTCTCTTTCGACGGAACCATTGAGGTAACTGGATGACGATACCACACCAGCACAACATCGTGTTGCTTCTATGTACCGAAAATAATTATTCTCCCGAACTCGATACTGGGTCCGTGCGACAACAAAAACTTGCAGGAGATTGCAGACAGAAAACTGGAGTATTGCTACTCCTGACGCGGTAGCGGTGTCAAAAGGTCGTGTAGGAGGATAGATGCGCTTGGTCCAGTAGAGGTACTTGAGCAACTCAGTCTCCGATATTTATGGATCGCGTGAATCACGATAGGAATCCAATCGAGCTCCAGGATCCTCTTCGGGCCTCTGCCCACGTCTTACTTCAACCATCGAACATAAGACGGCAGCTTCCCTGGCTTGAACGGTCGCTCACGCGGCATTACAAAGTATTCCATCCTATCTTCCTAAAATCATTTGCTTTTGCACTCAACAAACAGACATGGACAAAGAACGGCCACACTCGCCTAGCATTTCCGATTATAGCGACGATCTGACCATGGAGGCGTTATTGAAGAGGATAGACGACTTCCAGAGGAGGGAGGAGTTGATTACAATAGAGAGACTGGAGAAAGAGATTTCATCATTACGATTTCAGATTTCATGCCACCAGAGAAGTCTGCACGTCACCTTTAATTTGCTGCAAGAGGCTTTTGATGCAGCTGTCCTCATCAAGACGGCCTTGCAGACGTGTGATGAGGAAGAAGAAACGGCGAACGCAGATTGGCTAGCTTTTTGGGGAATTCATATCGAGACTCGGTCAGCTCTAGAGTATCGACCGATGGAATGGCCTCAAAAATGGATCTAACTACAATTGAGACTTAAGTTTGACTCTAGACATTCCCTGTGAACAGAGATCAGCAGAACGCGAATTGGACGAAGGCCGGGATCAAGTCCCGTCGGTCGCGTCCACGGTCCAACTATACACCGGCGCAGACGGGTGTTTATTAGTAAGCAGAAGAAGAGGACGGCCAGGAAAAGTTAGATCCCAGGTCACGTGATGCTCGCTGCAGGCAGCATCACAACTAGCGGCAACTGCCTGGTAGGCAGTTGCTGCACTAGCCAGTGCCCTATGGCTATAAGTAACTTCCGTACCCTCATAGGTAGTTCCAAATATCATCACACTTGTTCTCACTTCAGGGTTTCTACTGGAAAGGCCGGACACGTCCATAGATACAGAACAGATATTATGATTGTTAGTAGGGGTGTCCTACTCGTAGTCGAACGCTGCATAGCTGCCACTTAATCGGCGGCTGGGACAGTCTATGATGTAATCAATCAATCAATCATCAATCAATCAATCAAAAAAGTTCAAAACTTGTAAATAGTACTGTAGTTACTGTAACTTCGCCACAGCCACAATGTCCACCAATTCAATAATGATATCCCTCTCTTTCTGGCACCTTGGGGATCTCTTTTGGATCCTAGTGGGGTCCAAAATTGGTCTCTGAAATTGTCGGTCTGTTGAATTCTAGCTTGATCAAGTATAAAACCTGTAAGACACTCCTTCATCCTGATCACTTCTCTACTACTGTCTCTGTATTAAGTTCCACCGAAACACCTTCCTTTGCCCGTCCAACTCAATTCGATCTTTTCACCGACTGGTAATACTTACTTGCCCTTTAATTCAACTTGTCATCCTTTTCCAACAATCGATAATGCACTCTAATACATTGTTCTTCGTCATTGCAAGTCTAGCACTCGCGTTCGCGTTCCCACACCCGCAGGGGCAAAGCACCCCGGCGACAGAAGATGGCTTTTTCTCTGGAGAGCCTGCTCAAAGCTGTGCTGTAAATCCACCGAATGTTGAAGGCGACAATGTTTGCGTTTCGAACGGCAATGATGACACCTCAATCTGCTGCCCTGCTGGCAGCGCGTGCGTACAGAGCGCGGTAAGTCTTATCCATTATTAACCGACTATGGACGAGCTTCTGAGCACGATGACTGATATTTCGCTTCTTCAAAAGGATGTACAATTTGAGTTTTTCTGCTTCTAAATCTATCTACTGTCATTTCAATACAAGATGCCAACTCCGGGAGGACCGATTCCAACTGTCTACTCTCGCAGTTGGCCACCTCAGAATATACACCAGCATATGTCTAGATGTTTCGCCACACTCTTTATACTTCACTCTTATTGTCCATACTCTCTCCCAGAATTCGACCCAGAGCTTTTGGTGTTGCCAAATCACTTATCCTATCAGGTACGGACGTCAAGACCGGGGGTTAAAGAGGATTTATTATAGACAGGAAAGCCTAGGCTAAGATCCATAGATGAATTGCAACAAATACGACTTTAATTATTCGATTCCGGTGTCAAAAAGTACTGTGGCAAACCCAGACTTCCGAGGATAAGAACAATGCTGTTTCGGCAGAACTAACAGTATTCCGAAAAGCCGGATACATTGCATATGCAGTTCCTACGGCGCGTAACTTCGAAGTTTTATTTAAGTTTGGGGCAAGCATGGAGGCCGATTGGATTTTTCTAACCGCTCGCGGAAGAGAAAAGAGCGAGTTTACCCGAACCAATGGCAAGTCGCCAGCGTGGACCTGCCACCCGCTGGTGCTCCCCCGTGAGGTCAACCATGCTTAACGCCGCCCGAGCCAAGCGATGCACCAGCAGAAGCCTACCAGACAAGGTCGGAACGCATTCGAAGAGAGTAGACACGGCACTACCAGGCAAGCACACGAGGCGGCTATATGATCGTCTTTCATGGGGAAAGGCGAACGTGCTTGCCCAACTCAGGGCAGGCATGGCGAGACTAAATAGTTACCTTCATCGCATTAGTGCGGCTCCAACTGATCGATGCTCATGCGGGCAAGCGAGAGAGACGGTCGAACACTTTCTCTTTCGATGTGCTAAATGGACGGCGTTCCGAACGGAGATGCTCCAGTGCACAGAAACTCACAGGAGCTCTGAACCTGGACGGTCCAGAAAGGGCACTCCAGTCAAAAGGAGAAGTCGTGAGACCACCTTCGACAGCGGGTATGACAGTCCACATGAGGACAGGTTCCTCTTGTCAGGGGCGCTTACAGCAGCGAAGAAGCACCGTTCGCAAAGATTTCGAAGCCTTAGGTCCTCCGAGGAAGACTCGCCTCCTTCCCAGCACAGTAAACGGAGATCGAAGTCTAGCTCACGACTAGACTTCAGAGACGAGTCATCACCAGAGGAGGAAGTGACCGAGGATCGCCATCGCGGGTCGAGGCGAGGAGAAAAGTCAAACTCAGCCTCCCAATCGAGGTCAACGTCAAGCCGCAGAGCGCGGGATACTCAATCTTCGGAGGATGAAGAGGGTTCTGGACGCAACTCAGAGCAGTCACGAAGGAGGTCCCCCACGCCGAAGTCTGCTATGAAACAGCCACGGCGGTCAAGAAGGGACGGTAGCTCTGTTCATTTTGAGTAATTACATGCCTACTTGACTTCTACTCGAGCCACGATACTGTGATGAAACCTAACCCGATTTCTTCCTAAGCCCAAGGGAGCCTTTGCAGACTGTGCATACGAGGTGAATCCGGTGGCGTTCTTGGCTGTGCATGTCCTGGATTCATGATCTCCTGCACAGTGGCCACAAGTCTGGCGAGCATTGCACTGAATACCGCTGTGGCCATAGTTATAGCACCGGAGGTCTTGTTTGATTCTGCGTGAGCGGTCGTAGAGTTGGCCCGTATGAACTAAGCCTTTCCAGAGAACCCCGCATAGATGATTGCGTTGGCCATCTCAGGACGGGTGATTTCAACCACCAGCAAGGAGCTCCGTCTCTTGTTCGCATTTTTCGTGAGCCAACCCACATACGAGATGTGGGCATTAGGAATCAGGGAGTGGTTGTCTGCTAAAATTCTCTGGATCATTCCCTGCTGGTCTTCCACGTTGACTGTGTTTATAGGTCTACCGTGGATGATGGAGCCGTATGTTGTGCGTATGACCTCTGCCCGTGGCCCGGGTCCCTTCATTCGTGTCAGTCTTGAGCTTTACGCCATAAAAAATGCCTCTCTAGCGGAGCTGAGCAGAGTAGTCTTCATGCAAGAGTAAGGTCAAAGGTCTTTACAATCTGGAACGACCGCATGTTTGATTCTGTTGGTTGGGCATAAAAGTTACAAAGCACCGAGAGGATAAGGAGTAATGAACCCCTGTTGCCAAGAAGCTTTACGGCCCTACCGACCTCATGTCACCTACAAAGTCTGGGCGCTTAAGTTCCAACCGCAGCAGCCAAAGAGGGCAGGGAGGCAGGTGTCAAAAGAAAATAATTGGCTGGTGTTACCGCAGCACGCCCCTGAACAAAAAGCCAGAGGGCTTGAATGCCTCACCTGTTGGGAAGGCGGGTCACAGTTGTTGCCTGTGCGGCGACCGTTATGGCGACCAAGCTCCCTGCATTAATCACACAATCGGAGTTTCGAGAAACTTGCGTCTTATCGAGGTACAGTACTGTACTGTACAGTAGCAGGCGTGTCGCAATCACAGTGGGTGACTGTGTCTGCAATCAATGCGGCACTTACCCAAATTTATGAACAGCTCGATGCTCACTCGTTGCTGAAGAAAGACCTTGGGGGAAGCCTATTTACCGTGGGGGCTAAGCGAGATTCCACGACAGCCATATGATCAAGAACATATTTTCCATTGGTAAATTTGAGCACAAACGAAGAATGGACCATGATGCCTCTGTTTGGAATGCAGCTTCAACGTGACAGACACCTTCGCTTCGTAACTCCTTGCGGTCTCGATGGATAGCTGCTTTTCAGGCGCTCACCACTCTTCATCGTTGCTCCCTTTATATTCCGTTTCTTTTGCCGCTTCACTTGTAACAGCTCATGCGCCTCTCTACCCATCAATCTTGCAGTTTTAGATAGTGCATCACAATCCTGTAGGCCTTTTATTCTTTCTGCGATTCGAGCGCTGCGACGGGTGGGTTTGAGTGTTGAAGTACTTGGCCTTTGCCGTAGCCGCGACTTTCTGTTGTCGTCATGATCTCCTTGCTGAGCTGAAGCGACCGCCGGCACGGGAGATTCGTGAAGTGGTGTTGTGATCGTTGCACGTAAGCTGGAAGGGCTCACTCTAGCTTTCGAGGCTTTTGAGACCTTCGATGGAGCTTTTGGACTGAGGACAGACCGTCTTTGCTTATGTTCTCTTCGTCGGAGCTGAGGCCGCTCTTTCTGCCTCTGCGGATCTTCTTTTCCTCTGATGGCATGGAAAGCGGCATCCAGGGTATTATTGGTGAATAATCCGCATTCGGCAGCGATGTCTGGATGCTGGTCGTCGATCCACTTCAGAAAGACTTTCCATCTCTTCACACGGAGCTCCGCTCCTCTCAACTTACCCTTTGCTATGATCATGGACTCCTCGGCTAGGTGCAGGTCGAACCCATCACGGAGTCTTCTCATTTCCTCAGTACCAGATACCTGCTTTAAATTGTCCCGCGCAGAAGCGATTTCCTGGTGCGCCATCCTCATTAACGTTGCCTTTCTCTTTGATCTGCTTTGCTTTGCTGCTTGTAACGCCTCCTCGGCTGACTCCACTCTAAATTTCGCTTTAGTCACTTCCTGCTTTGAAGCCTGGATATCATCAAATCGGCTATACAGAACCTGAGTATCAGTAATGACATTGGTCAGTCGTGCTTGGGCTTCTTCAAACTTCCTCTGATACATTGATAGGTCCTGCTCCGCCGGCGCAACCCGTTTCTCACATTGTTTGAGCCTCCGATAGTAGAACGCCCGAAACTCATTCCAGTCTTCCAGTCGGTTCTGTTGGTGTCGGTCCTCGAGCACTCGAAGGTCGTATTTCCATCCCGCGTCTGTTTGGCTCTCACGGACGGAGTCCTGATACTCTCGAAACCTGTTTCGTGGGACGTAATAACTCCTCTTCTTGTCTTGCATTTCCCGGAATTCCCGCCATTCGATAAGTTGGTAGCGGAATTCGGCATGACGCCCACCATATTGAGAATGCCAAAACCAGAGGATGTCTTTGTATGGCTCATACTTGTCGGGGTTGTCTATCACGTCATATCCCAGGGTCACAGGATGGGACGGCCGGCCCCCTTCAGCTACCAAAGCATGATAGGCCTCCTCCTCTTCTTGCCAGCCCTCTTCTCTATCTTTCTCCGTGTCGATAGTCGAAGTGGAGGGCGAGCGGTAGCGCGTAAGAGGGTAGGTGGGCGATTCTCTCGTAGGAATGCGGCTTTATTCGTGGTCAGAGTTATCTTTCAATCAAGAGAGGAAGTCGCTCGTACCCTAATCGTGCCCCAAGTTCATCTGCATCCACCGCCCGCGACCGATCTTTTTCATCACGCTGGTGGCGCTCATTGACAATTTTCCTAGAATAAATGATCCCTTGTCAATACCAGCATCTAAGACCGCAAACATAAGAAGAAGGGGTTATCACCGGAAATGTGCCGTATGTTCCTCAGTCCAATTCTCTGGGTCTTTAAGGTCGAAAAGATCCTCATCTCCAATATCATCGACACTTAGGCGTAGGACTTCGTCCGCATATACTGCTCTCGCCATGGTAAAGGAGAATAAAAGTCGGTGGGATGGTTCAGTATCGAGAGAAAACGATCGAGGGGTGGGTTGCAGGTTGATGTAGCTGCAGCCACGTGACCGCAGTTTCAAGATGTGTGCTGAGCGTGGAAGTGATAGGGTCTTAGTTATTCTGGAAAGCGCGCACTAAATAGTAGCGCCGGCGCCAACCTACGGGATCGTCGATCTGGGGCCATCCAGCATCCTCCTCCTCTAAGTAGGATAACCGCATAAAGAACAAGAGCGCCGCCATGGTCATGGAGCATGGTCCCTTTTATCCTGTAAACTCAGACAAAATGGATGACCCCAATACTTTTTTGACACTGACTCCTGACGATAAATGGGGATTGACGATCGAGTCATTCCGCTTACCGCACAACATTGGCCGATATGTGAAGCCGTCCCCCATCAGCCGTGGGACCACGCCCAGCGAATACGGCGAAGACGAAAGTCCAGCGAACGAACTGGATTATCTTCACCGTATCCAACTGAGATTTGACCAGAAGACCAAAGTCAAGGGTCGTGTCATTTTCGGAAGTGATCCTGATCAATGTGATGTCCTCCTCGAATCGACCAGACCACGATTTTACATCAATTTCGACAGCGAACAACGGCCCGCAATCTGGGATCATTCTAACAACGGTCTCACTGTCAGCTATGACGGTGAGGCGAAAGATGATCTTCGCCATCACTTCAAATGGATCTTCTTTCCCGGGTATGAAACAATCAGAGTGAAGATACCCCTGCGAAAAGGCCGGGAGCTTGCCTTTCACGTCCACCTCCCTCAGCATTATATGACAAATCGGGAAGATTATAAGAGAAATGCAAAGAGATTTATGGACGGTTCTCCCCCACAGCATGAAATGGATTTCTACAATCTAGCTCTCCGCAGTCCAGGTGACTCGTTCGCGCCGAGTGAATCGCTCAGTCCAAGCCAACGACCAATTTACTTGAAGCGTGAAGAACTGGGCCACGGTGCTTACGGACGAGTCAGAAGAGTCCTGAACGCTACTACCGGATTGGAATCCGCTGGAAAGGAGTTTTTCCATTCGATAGGCTGGGAGCGTGAAATTGATATCATGAAAAACCTTCGACACGTATGATAAGACCCTTCCCGGTTATTGCATTTACTGACCCTCTCGGAAGGACTACATAGTTAAATTAATCGACTTCAAGAGGGATCCAGAACCTCTTTTGGTGATGGAATATGAGCCGCTAGGAAATCTACAACACCAAGACTCGATCAGTCCGATTGCGGTGGAAGAATGGGTGGCTCTTCTACACCAGTGCTTGAGAGCTCTTGTATATCTCCACGCCAGGAACATAACGCATCGGGACTTAAAGCCTGAGAACATCCTCGTACAGTCCAGGACACCGTTCTGGGTTCGAATCGGCGACTTTGGTCTCGCCAAAGAAGATATTGAGTTGAGAACACGGTGCGGGAATTATCGATATTCACCCCCTGAAATTTATTCAAATCGGTCTTATACTAGCGCAGTCGATATATGGCAGTTAGGTGTGATTGTCTTGGAAGGTCTCTATGGGCTCCCTCACGATACACGACGAAAAGACGTGAAAGAGCGCGGCAAAATTCAACAGCAAGCTTTCACCTGGTGCTCCCGTATCATCTTCGCAGCAGAGGACTGGGAGTCGGATCCCATGATCGACTTCCTGAAGGGATACATGCTCAAATGGGAGCCTTCAGACCGCCAGTCAGCGGCAGAGTGTTTGAGAATAGCGCTGGATATCGGCCTGTTCGATGAGACTCTCCTGCGGACAGGAAGCCTCACACCACGACAAGAACCAACCCAAATACCTGATGACATTGATGCAGAAGATGCGTCGACCATCAAGGAGCCCTTCGGAAAGATTAGTGGCACAGCAGCGAGCCACGAGGGGCACACATCGCAACCCGAGAATGGCTCAACTAGCCCGGGAGAAAGACACAGCGACCGATCTGTGAAACGCAGACGGACCACCAACGATTTCGATCCCAGCCTCAATTTTCCAGGCTGGTCGTTTGATCTAGGGGACGTTTCCCAGATCACACCTAACGAGAGCTTGAAGGCATTATTGGACAGCGCAGACAATGGTGCAAAACAGGCCGAATCAATCCAGGGCTCCATTAAAAGCGATAGTTCTGACAACCCTTCTGTCGCACCACCTCTGAAGAAGCATGGGCAGTTTGTTTTACAGATCTCGAATACGCATCGGGGCACTTTACGTATACCAGATGCTCGACTTAACTTTACCATGGATACGTCCGCGAAGGGTCCTTGGGTAGACCTTCCGACAGCACGCGAGTTATGTGCTATTGCCAATCTTAGCGAAGACTTTCGGCCGCTTTTGACTTTTGGAGAAGCTCAAAGAGCGCAAGAAACCCCTATCTTATCTAAACCACTCCAGATGGAACAGCGAGAGATAATCCCGAGCTATACAGAGCTTATCTTTGAAGGCCATACAATTCTGATTCGAGATCAGGATTTATGGATAAACGCAAGCCAAGTTTTTCGAGCAGCAGGGTTTGATGAACCCCCATTTACTTGGCAGAATCAGAAGTTCAACTATCACTTGGTGGATTCATTAGGTGTGTTCGTCGAGTCCGATGTCGCCATTAATTTGTGTAACCTTTATTCACTTCAAGCCCTTGGCGCAGTCTTGCACGAAAAAACGCAAGTGATACATACTCGACAGGGCCAACGCTTTCGTCTTCTCGAATGCGATCATGATATAGTGGCAGTCAGACAGGGAGACTTGAGTATCAATCTTACCCATATTGTGAGAGCATCACCAGCGCATCCCTCTCATAGGAAAACCTTGGAGCAATTCAAGCGGAGATTCCCTTCTATCGAGGTTATCAGGGGTGATGCAAAGATTTCAGGATCTTATGCACACATTTCTTTGGCGGTAAATCTCTCTTGCCTGTGTGGCTTGCACGCAATCACTACGAGACTTCTTAAACTGGCTTATACTCCGGACGCACCAGTTGAAGAAGTTTGCGGCGACGATGTACTATGTTCGGCCCAAGAACCCGCGAACGCATCACAACCTGGGAACGTACCAAGAGATGTCCTGAGAGAAGATGGACCAGGCTTTGAGTGCGCTGACGTTTTCGGTCCAGGGATGAACTTCTCTGCAATCGACGGGCAATTACAACTCTCCCGGCGGTCGTTCAGGTTTATGACGCCCTCGCCACTCTCACAGACGTCGCCACTCCGTATGAGTCGTTTGCAGGCCGTCGAAGGGATGAAAACGACATTGGAGTGGGACAACCAATTAGAGCTGCCATCTATTGTATTGCCATCTAACCATGCCTGTTTCAAACCGACTGAATCGAGAGAGCTGCCCGAACATGAATCAGGTGCAAGGCCATCGGGCTCAGGTCATGGAGTTAGGGGTCGGGTTGTGCAGACTATGACGCAAAACGGGTTACAGGTCCTTCAAGAGCGACAGACACACGAGGATACTTGTGGTCGTCCGGCTGCCACTGAAACCCCTCGCATAAGACGCCGCAGAACAAGGTAGGAACGTATCTCGTTCACGATGTTGATTTTACTTACAAAACTTGCTAGCATTGAAGATACCACAATTCTTCTAGAAGCTTATCAAAAATATCGATATCGTGGGGCGACTGAAGAGGAGCTTCAGGGTATCGCGGGACAAACACAAATGACGATTGACCAAATTCGTGTAAGGCGCTCTCCTATGACGAGGAACAGAGACTAAAATAATGTAGAAGTGGCTCGAGAATCGAAGATACCGAGACCGATATATACCCCGGAATTGACGGGCACGATTGTCTTATCGCCATTGTGATAGTAATTCTTGATTTACCATTCGATTGTTGCAGCCGTCTCTCCATCACTTTGTTAAGACACTCCATGTGGGCCAGCTAACGCTGATGTATCCGATACTGCGACAATCTCCGGCGGGAATACGAGTGGAAGACAGCGTCAACCTTGTATAATTCACTGCCTCCTTGTTCGTGGCTTGCATAGATATCCGCGTTGGCTTTCGTTGAATGGTCTGGAGTATTCTTTCTTCTCAGTCATGCGTGAATCGGAACATCCCCAAGAGAGATTTGGGAGAGACTGCTGGGTTTTGCCGGGCATCGAAGGCAGACTTTTCGTCGTCAGGAACGGGTGATCTATGATGTATACCAACTGGCTGATCGTCATCCGGTATATTAGGGTTGTCTAGGAGGATGTGTGAATACACATATAGCATACAGAGTACTGAATAAGCCCATTACTCTCGTGCATAATGCACCGACCCTCTTCCAGCCCCCGTTTTCTGCGTTGCTGCTTCCTCGCTGCCGTCCGCTGCAACTTCTCTGGGACACCGACGGCGAAGCAGAGTGGGACTCTTCGAAAGATGCTGTTGTTTCCTGCTGAATTTAGTTGAAGATACCCCGAGTCCTCCTACGTCGTCGTCTTTCAGAAAGTGGTGTGTTGTCGACTCGCTGTAGCTCTGCGTAAGGAACTAAGATGCCCTGTAGTCTCGTGGGAGACCGCCCAACTGACAAAACATATTATAGTTATTGCTATCTTTTAGTTGGCTATCCTGATAATTAAAGCTCAAGTCTGTAAAGCCTATATTCTCTTGTATAAGAGTCCTGCATATATCGAGAATGTACTCGGTGCCGTGTCCTACGGCCCCTGCAAGTTTAGGGGATATAAGAGATCCGAGCATGCTGAAATCCCCACATGCTTCCCTAGAGCCGTTGTCAGAGATCGACTCTTTGAGAAGTAGTATATTAGACATTGTTTGGTAACATGAATTACAGTATTCACAACAAAAGACCCAACCAAAAGGCTTTTCAACTGGCTCCGTCATAAGGGTGGAAGTGCACAGTCAACCAAGCGGGAATCGATCAATCGTCTTTTCGATATTTTGTTTGTTGACTCGGAGAAAAATCAATGGCTACCGCTTTTCGGATCGGGAAATGGGCCCAATTTTATGCTCATAGGGCGTGACCTTGAGCACTGTATCAACGGCACTGACTTTGGACCGAACGATGATCTCAAACTGGCGATGATGAACAAGCCAGATATGGCCCCCGGATGGTCAGAGGAAGAATTCTTCGCCTCATTACGCTCACATACAAGAATTCACGGAAGAGATGAGGTGATCTTCAGATCAGGCCTCACCCTTAACGTGAGAGATGTGCTCAATGAGCCAGAGGAGTTCGATCTCCCAGTTACCCGACTTGTTAAGAGAGGACTATTCGGAGTGCCCTATACTTGGTATTATTCACACCCGAAGTCCACCTTCAAACGTACTTCGGCAGATTTATGGTGCGATTGCATAGTTGTTAATGTGGACTTGACGTGATAAAGGTCGGACTTTGTCTGCCTCATGGGTTGTCAAACGAAGGAGAGACGAGCTGGCGTTATAGGGTATTGAAGGGGTTGCTCTCGTTGCAAGCTCTGTTCAGACTTGGTCTGATACGTTTTCCAGTGAGCATAATAATCTACCACAATGATCATAAGCCTCAAAACGAAGTCTCCAGTGGCAATAGATGGAATATTCACAGTTCAAATGTAGCTATCCTGCTGTAGATCACATCAATATCCACCGGTCTTCTAAGAGCTGTCCTTCGTGTTGTTGATAGCTCACCTTTGCTTGAGATGCGACATTAATATACCATGAGCAAAGAAATTCGCGGAGAAAGCCTTATAGTGAGTGGTTAGACTTTCGTGGGACAGGCGAGACAGCATGCCGACAAAACTTTCGGGAAGATCCAATATCAGCTTCCGGAGCAGCAGTGATATCGCTGAACGCGGATAGGCGGCACTTTTGGAACATAATGCTAATGCAACTATCCGTATGTAGTTACTCATTGTCCCGAGGCGGAAGATGAACATACGTTTGTACACATAAAGTAGAACTATTCAGCAAGTGGTTCAGAATGCTTAATAGACTCAGCAAGGGTCTTTGCTGCCTCCTCAAACAATTCAATCCTCCGACGACACTGGAGAAGCGCACTTCCCTGAACTTTGTTCAACTTCACCAATTTAATACAGCTTTGCTTAAAATAATGCGTTTGCTGCTGAGCCTTGGTCAGATCACGGCTCAGTTGAGACGAGCGCGCCATCACATTGCTTGCGGACTCCTGCGCTTGGTGCATGCCAGTTTTCAAAGACTCGTTTTCCCTTTCCAAAATCAAGATCCGTCTTTTCAGCTGCTCTATTTGCTGAATGTGTTGGCCCATCTGCGCCACTTTGGGGAGACCGCAGCTCTCGGGTCCCTCACTGAGCACGGCTTGAATAGCCCCGCCAACGAAGGAGTACAACTCTCGATATGCTTTCAAAGAATGTTTACTCAAGTGCTTGGTAAAAAGGTACTGAGCTTTAGTGTCGACAACCCATCGATAGCGATCGGCCGAACTAGTGATTAGCTTCACATCTGCAGGTTCGACTTTAATCTTGAGGCTCTCAACTACACAAGTTAGGATTTATTTGTTCAACACGTTCTGCGCAACTCACAGATATGGTCGGCGAGCCTTCGGCGACATTGTGACCGCCATCTAGCCCGCTCCTCGTTGCTTCGACCCTGCGAAGTCATTGTTAGAACTGGTCTCTCTGCTGTTGGCACTGCAGGCCTTTTCAAGCGTATGGGATAAAGCCCAAATTGGACGGGCTCAGACTCCGGAATCCGATCGTGGATTCCGACTTTGACGCTTTCTCTAAAGCATAGGAGTCAACTTCAAAAGCTATGACTTGCTATCGATATGGCAGAGACACATCTTTGATCATTCACTAACCGACATAACGTGAATGACATGTAAGTCGATTAATCATTGTGGCAGTGCCACCAACGATCCTACCGAAATTCTCTCTGAGTCGAAGAAGAAGTTGGACGATAAACTCAGAGGATCTATCTCGAGTTATCTCACAATTGATTTCAACGGCTGGAAACCTGTCAGAATCAAAAGGACGATACAGCTACAATCGAAGGGCTACAGTCCCAGGTTACCTATTCCGATGCCCGGCAAAGTTTTCAAGATTGATCCATGTCCTATGGTTGGCGGGGGTAGAGCACTGAAGTTCCGGGTCTTGGCAAGAGAGAATGGGATCACTTACCAACAACAGGTCATTGCTGCTTTTTCTCTGAGCTGAAGATCGTTTTCTACTTCGATGATGAATAGTTAGTGTTTGATTCTGGTTAGAAATTGGATCGCTGCGCTCCAAGGGCTTCCATGTAAGGACGGTGCAAGGAATAGGACCTGTCCTCCCCTACTAAGGCTTATGTATCGATCTATCTGCTACAGGACAATCATCGTCTTTGGATGAGCGAACTTTATGCCCGTTACGCCCTATGTTATTCCCTCCGGCTGTTTTCCGGAGCCAGAGATTTAAATCTGTAGGATCTTTCAGCAAAACCGATTATTGCGTTCAAAACTAGTCGATCAATGTTACCACCATGCACCTTCCCTTGCCCGCTCCAAGGTTGACTCCCGAGCATGGTTGCGATGCCGGTAATTTATCCCTCAAATCACGTCTTTCCTCTCGTAGTCTCGGGCTATCGACCACCAAGTGCACCAGCGTTTCAATTGCTCCTCACCCGCATCGATCATTATGCGTGAATTTTCCTTCGGGCATGGTTTGCCCTGCAGGATCGCCCTGGGTATGTTTGCCAAGAGAGAAGTATAATCTCGCGTGATGATGCCGTATCTCCTGCGCAGCCCGATTGTTGCGTTAAGTATTCAGATGATGGAGCACAGGATGCGACAAAGGCAAGGCGTTGGAAGACGAGATGAGAATGGTCTCCAACAAGCAAGTCTCTCGTACTCATTTGCCATGCAGGTCGCCGGTCCTCCTCTTACGGGAACTGGGACGGTGGCTACTATCGATAATCGAGAGCAGACCGGTTCACAAGAAGCATGAATGCCAGGGGGATAGGAAGTATTAAAGGTGTATGGTTGGGTTGTGTACATCGAGAGCTTTCACAGTTTGTCTCGCAATGGTCCATTAAATTCCTCACCGGTTGCGTGGATCGTTCGACCACGTTGGGGCCACATAAGGATGTCGCCAGGAATGGAATGCCGGTGCCATATCCGAACGGACTTGGGACGAACTGGGCATCAGTCGACCAGGGCAAGGTGCTACTATTGGCACCTCCGGGGTTTGAAACTTGCTCCTGAGAGGCATCGTCATGGTGATGTACAGAATCTGTCGACATGGGTCAACTTGGTCGACCATCATGCTGAGTAAACTGCCAACCGTGCCATGGGCGGTGATATGCTACTTTCGCTTTCTGGGTTAGCCCAGTGGCTGAGTTTCCATACAGTGTCGAGTTCCTTGGTAGGTGCCACGGTTGCGGTACGGAGCCTTGATTCGTCGATAGGGTTGTGAGCTGGCCTTGAAGAATATCAACAGGCCGGCAGTAAGATACTAGATGCCAAATTGTGTCAGAGTCACTAGAGTCTTTGACACTAATGGTCTTTTTGACTAGGCTTTGAGGTCTGAACTGGGCGATCTCGCTAACTACCCGTAAAATGGATGGCGCCAACTTTCGGTACCACTCTCTACCGGCACTGGTTGATCATCACTGGTCCTGACCGCTCTCCGTAGATGATGAACTCACGCAAGACGAGACTCTGGGTCCAGCGCCACCCATCAGTCCAACGCCGGACGCCAGCTGCCTTCTCTTCGTGAATGAAACTTGTCCGCTTAGTCCGACTGTAGGTGTTCTGAAAAGATAATTCACCTCCAGACGCAGAGAAAACTGCCCCGAAGGCCATACCAGCATCAGGGACAACCCAGGATAAAATCCTCTAAGCTAAATATACCACTTCCGAGACCGCCCATAATCCTGCCGTCCATCATCCCTCCTACAAGAATACTTCTAGCCGTAAGTCATAGAGCCATATGAGGGAGTATTGACTTACCATTGCCCAATAAAACGCCATGTACCATTTTGTAGGCGGAGGATGTAAGGCATCCTTGCACCGAGAAACGCGCATATGTAGTCTCCCTGCTGCACAGGCACGTTCGTCTGCCCAAGTAGTTGATGCCGCTGAGTCTTGAAGCAGGAAGTATTCAATTGGGCAACTTCTCGAGATTTAACGTTAGGCGGTCCCAGCGTAAGCTCGTTCTCGTTTTCGGGCAGGCGGACCGAACTCAATCTGCTGGACCAGAAAATGTTGCACTCATGTTCTTCCTCCGGGCTGGGTAAGTGCCAGCAGATTCTTTTGCCATAACTTTTGGTCGGTTCTAGGCTTGCTCGAAACTCAGCATCAAGGTCAACCCATCGCATTTCGACGGCCCGAACCCTGTCAACTTTAAATCCTTTCACCATCAATCTCTTGGACTCTAAGTCGAATTTGCATTTAGATGTGGAACCCCGGGTGAACTCCAATCGTATGGTTCTTGACTCTGAATTCGGATAGCGAGGTGACACGGTTACGCCATCCAAAAAGGCGAAGCTGTCACTTCTAGCTGAAGGCGCCCTCCAATCGGGACACCAATCAGGTAGTCCCAAATCCTGTTCATCCATTGCGATGCGATCCCTCTCGATCAGTTCCAAAAAGTTAACTGTGCCAGTGTAGTGGTACAGAACTTGGCAAACCCGCATGTAAAGTTGGCAGGCCGTGATCGCATAGTCAACCTCTAGCAAATCTGGACATTTTAACTCTTTCCCAATCCCCAGGAGCGCATAGATTTTGTCCCGCGGTTCCGTTGTATCTTTGTCTTTTGCCAATTCCAACAAGTTTGAAAAGTCATGGCGACTACTTCTCAGGCACCCATCTTTGACGAAAATCCTCAGCCGCTTGATTAACAGGAGGTTTGCGGCATTTTGCCTGAAAGTTCGCAGCTCCTCAGACTGATGAAAAATGTTGGACTCTTGAAGTTCGTCAATGTAGATGAAGGATTCCTTGAAGGATGCGGTAGCTCTCTCAATTTGATCCCATTCGGCAGCCCAACGCCCACAAAGGACGAATGACTTACGGGCCATGACGATTTCCTGAAGGACCCAGATACGCTGCCACCACGCGCGTCCAAGAAATTGCCCCAAAGCAAGCCAGTGGGCTCTGAATTGCTGATTTCTTACTAGGGACGAAAGTAAGCGTTTGGCATCCTCAGGGGCCATATCCCAGAGATCAGCGAGTCCGTGGAGCAGCCGAAAGGCTCGCAATGTATCACTTCCTTCCTCTCCCAGCCATACCACGACTTCCTCGGCTCCAGCATAAATATCTTTCATCATGGCTACCAGTCTGCTCCGCTCTTTTGGGTCTTGAAGATTGATGCAAAGACTGTCAATCCATAAGAGGCCAGGGGATACCATCTGCCTTTCTAGTGTTGCTGGATAACATGGTTCATCACAACATGAACAAACAAGATTCGTGCAGTAAAACAGGTTCGTACGAAGGCGACGGAGAGCGCACTCAAGATTATGACCTATTTTGACGGCCTTGCCATCCACATACATTGTTGCGGGGGTTGCAGAATCTCCCCAGCAATAAGATAATGCTTTATACTTGAAAAGTGGATCGCCCAAACAGGCCTGGTGGATCTTGCATGATAAGACAGACGAAGTTGGGCCTGGATGAAGTTCGAGGAGATGGATCGTTCTTGCAGGAGAGAGCGCGGAGAAAGCCATGTGAGCCATTTCCAAGGCTGCGTTTCGTAAATCTTGATATCGTTGGAAGTCCGCAGATGCTTCGTGAGAGTATCTCCGCGCCACTCGTACGCAGTTTTGGCGAATGCATGAGATGACCAGTGAAGACTTAATGATTACACCTTTCCTCAGAGAGGCCGACGTCTGTACAGAAAGTCAGCCTCGGCGACCAGGAGGAGGCTAGACGCCTGTCAGACATGCAGTGAAACACGAGAACTGCACTGAAACGAGTACCATGGTCGAGAAACCCTCTATCAAATGTGGATACAAACAGTCCCAGAGGATCAACATCTGGGATGCCGACGGATCAACCACACACAACCATTCCTAGCAATGACCATTCAGCTAATCAGAGCTCGACGGCTTCAACCGCAAATGATGAACAGTTTCTACTGCGGCATGAACAATCTGATTTGATCTGCCGGCGGCCAAGTTTGTCGTGGCCCTCTCACGCTCCGACTGTGTCTCGCTTTGACACCTGCTACCACATCGACTGGAATGAGCGACGTGGGAGAGATTATAGCTCCTATGTGCATTCACGCGAATTTGTTGCTGCGGCTGAAATTTCTGTGTCTCTGGGATTCTGGGGCAGGTTATTGGCCAGAATCGCTAACCGGTATGACAAACTGTGGGAAAGTAGTTTGCCTCCTGATGCCAGGCCTGCTCTCCAACACTTCTTCCAAGCATGGCACTAATCGCTCCATCGCTGTTGCCTACGCGGTCATCCGATTTACAGATACAGTAGGTAACGTCTTCGTACCGCCGCAAGCCAGCCACTCGTCTCTTGACTGGCATCCATCGCTGTATTGATGTCTACGTGCGTTTGATGCGAGAATAAGGCCACTGAAGGACTGGAGCATTTTAATCAGAAACGAAGAAACGGACAGGGCATTGGCTATCAGAGACTGCGAGATCCCAAGCAGAGATGTAGAGTTGCTTTGACTGTTCATCTGACGTGTTCAGTCGTTCTGACAGTCAGTCAATGATATCAACGCGAAAGGATGAGCCGTGAGAGCAAATGTAAGTACATTGGAGACCTTCGACTGGGCACTTACGAGACTGCGAAGAAGACCACGTGACTATAGTCTTTTGAGGGGTGCCTGACTTCTCCGTGTCTCACGTAACGACGTATTGAGGCGGAAGCGATTTGATAGACATGTGACCAATTCTTAAAACATCTTTAATTAGCCACTCTACTATTGATCAGCATCTTCAACCGACAGGAGGATGGAACTTTTACTGTACCGCCCGAACCTTTGGCTTTCACAGAACCACTCCCCCTCGCCGATCTAGCGCCGTATGAAACCCCCTCGTTGCCAAGAAGCTTTGTGGCCCTGTCGTCCGCTTTTCATGCGATGTTACATGTGACCAGTTTGGGCGCTTACATTCCCGACCGCAGCAGCAAAAGGAGATGAAGCCGCCCATTCTTTTCTCCCTCATTTCGAGCAACAATGGCGCGACGAGACAGTGTAACCGCTCAGAAGACCAGAAGACAGTCACTGAAGCTACCACACCAAAGTCATGTATGCGCTTCGTCTCCCAGGACTCGACTGACCAGCAAAGGGAAACGCCGTCAAAACATCAAGAACGGACAAAAACAAAACCTTCTTCGACGGAGCACTCGTTTGCACCGCTTGAATGACATTACTGAGAATCAAGCAGAAGCCAGCCGGCAGCCTCTACCATCTCCATTTAGCGACCTTAAAAGTCCTAATGTAAGTTACCAACGGCATGTTGTGATGGGACACTAACCGAACACAGAGCGCGCAAGCACCTCCTACCCTACTACTATCAAAGCCTCCGAAGCGGAAACGAGAAACTGAGCAGCAGCTGCCCTCTCCGAAACGAGCGCGAACATCTCGTCCTAGATCCTCCCTTCTGGACGTTGATTCTATAACATATTGGACGGAGACATCCCACTGGCCGCGAGGATACTTCAACGAAAGTGGCGAAATGAGTCATTTATTGGCGAGAAAGAAATCCAGCGCCTCGCTTCGTCGAAAGCGATCGGATAGCGACTCTGGCGCACCCAGCTCAACCACACCGAGTGATCAAAAGGCCAGGGAGGAGAAGAGTTCTCCTTATAAGGACGCACGATATGAAGCTCTACTCGCGGCAAAAGGGAGTTTCATGGACGCATCAGATCTTGGTGTCGACGATAAAAGTAGGACTCTTATCCGAGGGTTCCTGGAGAAAGCGCAGCCTGTACCAAAGGACTCGCTCTTTCGTGAGGACCTGTTCAACTCAACCTTCCGTAAGATACGGAACAGAAATGACACCCGGGTTATTCGAGACATTTCTCAGTTGATCGTGCCCTCAGCAGAAACCTTTGCAACCTATGGTGCTACTGCTCTTGATTGCTTGATTGAAAGCACTAACGAAGGCTGGAACAATTCTATTCCTGTTACTAAAACACGACCTCAACCAGACTACTCTGTGGGGTTCCGACGAGAAGCATTTACCGAGACTCAACTTCAGAAACTTCAACCATTCGTTGGCGAGCTCACCGATAACTCCTTCTTCATGGGTACGTGGTCCATGTACTTTCCCTTCTTCTCAAGCGAAGTGAAGTGCGGTGCGGCCGCACTCGATGTTGCAGATCGACAGAACGCGCACAGTATGACGCTCGCGGTTCGAGGAGTTGTGGAATTGTTCCGACTCGTTAAACGCGAGAGAGAGCTTCACCGCCAGATCCTCGCGTTTTCCATCTCACACGATCACCGATCGGTTCGGATTTATGGCCATTATCCTGTGATCGAAGGCACAAAGACCTCGTTCTACCGGCACCCCATTCGTACGTTCGACTTTACAGAACAGGATGGCAAAGAGAAGTGGACGGCCTACAAGTTTACCAGGAGTGTCTACGATACCTGGATGCCCGCTCACTTCAAAAGGCTTTGCGCGGCAATCGATGCAATACCACCCGATATACATTTTGAAGTCTCCGAGGATTCGGAGCTACAGTTTCCGTCCTCATCTGGACTTTCACAGGGTCTGGAAAGCCATCACCTTTCGGAGCAAGGGGCTATGGATGACGAGGGGCTGAGCCTCCTCGATTCCCAGGTACTGACACCAGAAACTTCTGTTACCCAAATATCAGAACAGGCGACATTCAAGAAACCCAAAAAGAGATGAAACCTCTAATCAGAGAATACCTAGACAATACGAGTGGGAGTTTACAATGGCGGGAGAAGCAACAGACATTAATTGTTTCGAACAAGACCTGCAGGACGTCCCAAAACGCACGGAGAGGAGCTTTCGCGGTGCTCCAAACGTGTTTCTCGTTGTCTTGAACTCCCCAGAGAATTAATTCGCGCTCTATGTCCTTATGGAAGTTGATTGAGCTACAGTACCACGGAACATTGGCAGAAGTGTCCTTTTGTGAATGAAGGCGGTAGCTTGGCGATTGTGAAAACTGGCAGCTGGGGATGGCTCCATAGGTATGCTATCACATAGGAGTCGTCGTTAATCTTCCTGGATCGCATTGTCAGTCCAGAGCGGCGGAAAAGATCCAAGGTACGAAGCTACTTCTTCGTGCCAGGAAATGGTACCATGCTATGATACATAGTGATAGCAGACAGGGAGAAGCATATTAAAACGATTGAGGACGGTCTCAGGGTGACGTTACGTTTAGCATAGATGGAACAATATCTTCTTCGCCAGGATCATTGGAAATATCCTGTAGCCATCTCTGAACATTTGGAATTCTCGAATGCTTCACGAGCACCAAGATCGGAAGCCTCAGAAATGTCCGAGTCGCATTCCGATGATTGCCGATATATCCATGGATGCATATGATCTCCGAAAGCTGGAAACTGTTAGGCTCCTGTTTGAAGGTTTTCTTGGAAAAGCGGTCGTTGAAAGCACCGCGTAGTAGATCAAGCAAGTGTACTAGCCTAATTCATTCCCAGTGGGAGAAGCATTACAATAGTCACATGGCAGAATCAGGCCTACATTGCTCGCTTTACCGCCGACGTGGCTTGTTTCACGCTTCACCAAACATGCCAGCGCGCTCCTACAGCAAGGCGAGAAACGGGTGGTGAAAGTCGTCTCAAAATATAGAGTCCTCGTCTCCTACTGTATCCCTTGGACTTCATTTTCACGTACACCACCGATTGCCTTCATGGCGCCACATTTTTCTTTAAGCTGAAGTCCGCTCAATAATAACTTTGATTTAGTATGCACATTCGGAGTCCGGAGTACCGAAGGTCAATGATCCAATTTTTGCTGGTGAAGAACGAGTGAAACTCCCAAAAAGCCCCGGAGGCCCCAAGTTGTGGTTCCGTACACAAAGCTTACAAGTGGGGCTATTCGTGCCGCTTAGTGCATGACACCACTGGTGGCGCCCAGATTCCCCCTTGTTTAATCAAAGTGGTTTTTGATGGACGCTTACAAGTGCCTTCCCTCCTTCAACAACTTCAGCCTCTAGACCAAACAATCCGTAGCCGGCTTTCACACCCGCTCCTTTTTCTTTGTTTGACCTACCGGCACTCATCACCCATGACGACCATTATAGCGAAGTTTGTGCATCTAGACGGGTCAAAAGTGACAGAGAGGATCGTCGGACTGGGTGGGACTGGCATCGTAATACAGCAGGGGCAGTATGCGCTCAAGATACCTCGACTGTCTAGGGACATCGAAATCGACGGAGTACTTCTGATCAACGACAGCTCAACCCCTGAAGCAGGCGACTACGATATACGGTCTGATCTTATTAGCTCATTAGAGCGAGAAAGGGCTGTCTACAGAAGACTAGGGAATTATCCGGGGATCGTACACTGCTATAACCTATCATCAACTGACCATTCAATTCAAATGGATCTAATGAAGAAAGGTGATCTTCGACATTACTTGGCTCAACTCGAAATAAGGCCCGAAAAAAAAATCCAACTATCCTGGCTTGCAAACATGGCACAAACCCTAGGGTATATCCACGATCGACGTGTTATAGTCGCCGATATTCGGTTGGATAATCTCTTACTCGACGACCAGTTAGCCATTCGCTTCAGTGATTTCGGGGAATCAACATTGATGCCTCTTGATTGGGATCTGGATGGCGACGACGATGATGGTTACTCAATTTTGACTGATCTTGGACAATTTGGTGCAGTAATGTTTGAGATTGTGACTGGTCAAGGTTGTAAATTTGACCTTATGCAGAACTGGAAGGATGTAGGGGACCCATTAACTTGGCCGCGACGAGACACTCTACCATCGACAAGCGATGTATGGCTAGGTCATATTATCGAAAAATGCTGGACTCAAGGATTCAGGTCAGCAAAAGACCTGGCAGAAGAGTTGGACAATGTCGTTCTTAACGAGAACTGAGTGCAACAGTGCGGACATTACAGCAGGAAACATGGGCAATACATGAGTGCAGCGCGAGCGGGAAGCTGACTCTTACCGCGGTGCGGTCGCAGGACCTGGGCGAGCGAGAGGCTGTAGATATTGGGTGACAGTGTGCGATAGTTCACGGCACAGGTATCATTCAGGGACAAAGTCGACCACATTGAGCCTGTCTACAGCTGGGAGATTCCTTGCCGTTTCACCATACTTGAATACATTCCGCAATTAGCCACTTGTTGGTCATGGAAGGGTCGAACGCGTTGAGCGTTTACCTCACCCAATAAAATTTAGCTGAAGGTCATAAGGCAAAACAAATACAAGGCGCAGTGTCTCGACTCGTCCTTTAGACTAGTCCGGCCCCTCCGCGGCGCTTAGCAGTGACATTTACCACGCGGAGGAACATATAAGACGGTTCTGGGACCCATTGTTCAGATCTTCTTTGTAGAGTTCATTTTACATCACGCATATTAGAACTAGCTTCTCATTACCGATCATGTCGCACCAGAACTACTGTGGCTGCAAGAATGTTCACCCAACTCCAAGAGAATTCAAACGATGCACCAAAAATCCGAATAGCCATCTTCCGTGCTACCATTACGAACCTCCTACTCAGCGCCTCTACCCTTGCGAACGACAAAATGGGCCCCACGTCGTCGAGCAAGTCCATCCCGCCTCATCTACGGTGAGGCAGGGAAACTGTCCTAACCATCGGTCAGAAGACTACTGGTACTTCAATGGGAAACAGTTCACAAAACCGAAGACTGGCGGTGCGGGTGCAAGGGGAGCGGGACCAGCTAACATTACGATCAAGTAACGGCAGCAGGCTTTCCAATGGATGCTGATGGCAAAATGCCATGCAGCTGCCGGTGCCGGGCTGGATATGGAGGGGGCTTTCAAAACCGAGGGAGACCCGACAGCGGCACTCAGAGACGGCCCATCCAAGAGACCACGGCTGACAGTACACGCCAGGTTTTCCGACAACTCCCAAAGGTGCTCTTCGGAGCAAACAGCAGATCCTGGATCTGCGACAGCCCGATGGGATGTGGCCAACTCGTCAAAGCCAGAGAGTGATCTGAGGGCTTCGGAGATCTGTCGTATGGTTCATGACATAGAAGAAGACGCGAAAGCTAGAGTCAGCTTCCCAGAAGAATCGAGGCAACGTGCCGAAGTCTTCATCCAAGGGTGATCGTGGGAAGAAGCGTCCTTTCTTTTACATATTGGATAATGATATCTCCGTTTTGCACGCCTTCGAAGCAAAGTCGTTAGGACATGAGAAACTCATTTTTCTGGCGCAGGGCGATAATCCCACCAACGAAACAAGACAAGCCAAACAGTTCGACACATTCATCCAAGTCCGTACCTCACTGTATGCTCTGTGAGTCAGCCACCTTGACAGCGATTATTGGGGTATGCTATATAGGCAAACAAACAATGGTGCCGTACAGGGAGATTTGGTGGTCGAGCAGATGAGATGCTCGGCATATGGATCAGAGAGCAAAAGGAGCCGGGCCGGGCAAAGACTGCGCGTCCTCTCACCGGCGGTAACGATATCGAGGGATTGAGAGCGCCGGCTGGAGGAAGACTCGGGCTCGGATCAGGTAGAGAAAGATCAATTTTGCTTCAGCGGCCGCCCGAGACCTGGCGTATAGCCGTGAAAAGGGTTGAGAGAGTCTGAGAGTCCTGAGCGTGAGCGTATAGGCATCAAGGACGGCGGTCGTGCTAGTTGATGTCGATGAGGATGGTATATCGAGAGAGCATTTGAGGCAAATGATGTAGGCTGACAACAAGCGAGGGGAAAACCTCTGCGCGTAGTTGTGTTCAACTTGTACTATTGTCGTGTGGTGTCTGAGAGCCATTAAAGGCGCAACGATGAGAGACATTCGGCGTTTTCTTAGGGCGCCGAGAGCCCTGCTTCTCTTGACCGTGGAAAGCTGACCACAGAAGTCAAACGGTTCTTGCTGTAGTCCGCGCACCCGCTTCGCCGTCAGTGGTAGCTGAAGAATGAGGATCTCGAGCTTTCTCTCGTTCTCGCCATCAGGAGGTCTGTCACATGAATTGAGGAGGAGGTGGACCGCAAACGGATTATCACCGACGTTGGTGAGAATTAGAGGACTACTACAGTGTACTCCACAAAGACCGAGGGTGAGCGTGAAGGTGGTCGAAGGCTATTGTACACACACCCCGAAGAGATCGCAAGCTCGTCGAAGAAGGAACTTCTCTCGTTGACAGTCTCGCCGAATCTGTTTCGTTGCGTGCTCTTGACGACGCACGCTGGTGATCGCAAGTTGCCGTTTCATGTTAACTGGGACACGATCCTGGGAGCGCGGATGTTCACCAAGGTGCGCAGAGAAGACGCGAACCCTACGCTGCCGGATGTTGCTTGAGGGATTTTGAGCATCGTTGCAGAGGCGAAGACCGACTGTGACGAGCTCGATGGATACTCGGTCCAGTCCCGCCGATGGCCCAATCGATGTTCCTGACCGCCAGCGGTTGCCCAGGGATCTTCTTCAGACAAAGACGTAAATGTCGGCTTCGGAATACTGAAGATCGACCTTCGAGGCAGAGATGCACCGACGGAAGGCGTGGATGAAATTAGAAATTAGAAGGCCCAGTGGTTGTGTCGCGTACGAGTCCCGTCTACGTAACGACGTGCATTCATCTCGAGCCTCGTTTCTTCACAGTGTAGAATACCAGACTGTCCCTCCGATATCGCCAGCTCGTCGGCGGCTCCCTGTCCAATCGACGAGGGTGGTGGAGCGTTGAGGGTGTGACGGCCGCTGTGACGGCCGCCCCTGAGACTGCTGCCTGGCGGTCCGCAGCACCTTCACCCCCGCGGGCACCCGGCTCACCCGGCGAGGGTGAGGTAGGGCGGCGCCGCTCACCCCCTCGAACCGGACGGGGAGGCGTGCCAACAGCCGGGACATTCGCTCTGAGCTCGCGGGGCGCTCACGCAGACGGTGCCGCTTTTAAAACGACCTGCTCGAGACTCACCCTCTTCTCACTTTTCTTCTCAACCTCCCACTCACGCTCTCACGCACCCTCGCAGCGACGGTCTGATTTCTCCTACAGTCCCCTTGGTACGCCCCGTCCCAAGATGGGTTCCATAATCGGCGACAACCCGGGGGATTCCATTTTTGGATCCCTGCGAAGGGGTCTTGACTTTCAGACCTGAAGTCTGCCGCTCCCCTCCTCTCTCGTCGACTTCCGGACCCCGGGTACAGAATGGCGTCCCTCTCGCCTCTGAGATTACAGGCTACAATCTTCCCTTTCGGATTCTGCAACCTACAGGGCCGCCCCCCTCCCCCCCCTTCTCGGGGGCTCCCTCGCTCTGTCACTATTGCTTCCCGACGAGCGAAGTCCAAGCTCCTCGAGCTTTCTACGCCGACCACCATGGGGAAGCAGAACACCACGACAGACGAGCTATGGGCTCGTGCTGAAGCCAACGGCTATCAAGAGAGGAGCACACAACGAGACAGACAAGGTCCGTGATGCAGAAAAATACGTTTCTAAGACGAACAAGGATCACGACCGAACATTACATCGGTGTCTCCAGTAAGAAGCCCAGGCCGATGTCATGTCCTCCCTCCCGGCTCTCTTTCTCTACAACGTCATCCTTAGTGTGATTCATTGCCTCCTTGCTTGTGACTTGCACGGTTGTCCGTGTTGTACTTCGCTAAGTAATCTGGAGTGTTCTTTCCGTCCTCCGTGCCTGAATCCCTACGTCCTGTCGTCATCGGTCGCGGATTCTGGGAATTACCGTACGGTATCCAGCTCAAATGAGACAAGAAGCGAGAATCCACTTGTAATATGTCGAAGTGCCCCTCTCGCGGAATGACAGCCATTTTCCCACGAGCGCGAAGAGCCAATATCGAGAACTCGGCCCGGCTCGACGCCGCAAATTTGAGATGGAGAGCAGGCAACAATGCAGGCACACGGGCGATCAATTTGTGCGGCATTATTGTGACTGGACGCAGGAAGTGCGGTACTCACCTTGCAAGGCCTCTGCACCAAAAAAGTAGGTGCCCCTCGCGGGTTTCCCTATCGTTCTCCACCAGTGTCGTGACGTAGAATCCCAGTAGCGACAGCGCGGCAAGTCGAGTGTAAAACCACGACAACCGAGGTTGTTTTCATAATGCTCTCCCAACTCTTTCACAAGTCTAGAACCAACGCCAGAGAATCGCATCGTACAATTCATCCTCACGAGGCAGTCCAAAGGGACATACGGTTGCCGATCGCCTCAGGACCATTGGCGAAGGGAGAGATGATCGCCCGGATGAGCTGAGCCTGCAGGTTGTGCGGCCGGGAGAGTCAAATGTCTCAAGTAGGAGTTGGAGGCTTGGAGGCGGGTAAAACAGGCTGCGCCCAAGGACGCAAAGGCTGTAAGGATCGAGTATTGGGAGGGTGATCGGGGTGCATTGGGAGAGGCGAGGCAGACTTCGAAGTTCGTTTGTGGAGAATCGAGGGGGGCCTGATGCGGCAGAGAAGGATGCAAGCGGTAGAGCGTGACGCACGACGAGTGCACCAGGGCGACGCAGGTGAGACAGGAAAACAGGTTGACGGGAAGACAGTTGGGTAGGGACGAGGATTCTTATAGACGTCACAAGCGGCGGCGCGGCCAGCCCGGTCCATACCCGAAACGGCAGGACCGCCTAAACCGCAGGCGGATTTCCCGGCAAGAACCTTTACTATAGTAAAGATCTAGTAAAGAAAATTGAGACACTTTGCAAAACAATACTATCTCAACCCGTGTTAACGCATCTCTAATATTATAGCTACCCCAACCTAGCTTCATTGTCTGATTCCGTCTTTACAGCTACTTACACCCAGTTTAACAGTCCTGGATTTTTGGCTAAGAAGCATTTTCCAACGCCTGAATGCCACCCTAACTAGGCACTCTTAATGCAGTGTGAGAAGCTCCAGAAGGCTTTGTCGAGCCGGCATAGCGGCTTCAACGCGAAGTACTCTTGCGCACTATTTCTTTCATTCCCGAGCTAATCAATACCTCTACCATTCTGTTCAGACCATGCTACATTCAACGTGCATAATACTGTTGTTGGTGTAACCGCAACCGTATAATTGCTTATCGTCCGGTCCTCTCCCACGTCTGCTAGACCCGAAGTAACGCTGTGTAAGCACAAGCTGACAATGCATCCATATTGCCCTGAACCCAATCCCGAAGAGGCTCATCTGCGGGCTCAAGGATCTTGAAGTGAGTGGGTTGAACACCTTTCTCCCCTTTGGGCTACATTGTTCCTGCAGTAGAGCACGTTTTTTGTCTTCATGTATGTCGGGGAATGCAAAGTCGCCATATGCGAGAACAAGAAGCTCAGAGAAGCCATTAGGTCCGAAAACCCAGTCAGCAAAGCTGTCTATTTCCTCGCGATTAACATAAAATTCGTGGTCGCGCCTAGTTAAAGAGTCCCCTGCGGCTCTCAGATGCAGAAGTCTGCAAGAAACGTCCTTTGCGTGTGGCTGGAGACATTTTCGCTTTTCCCGAAGTCAGCAATTTAGACGTCAAAGATTGATTCCACTCACCGCAAAGGTAGGAGGATATTGGATCCCGACGACATCACAATCTCCTTTCGTGAAAAGCTCAAAGAAACCCCCACAAAAGGTTGGGTCACCGTCCGCTTCTTCCTCAAAATACGGGCTTTCGTCGTCAATGTCGACAGTTCGCGCATGTATGGCGACACGCTCCAAAGTCTCTAAGTGACTGCAAACGGAGTCCACGACCTCATCCCACTGCACAATAGGCAAGCAGAGGTACAAGTCTCTAAGACGTGAGAGCTTCCGCAAGAATGGGGGAACCGTAAACTCCAGTCCCAACGTGTCATCATTGTTGCCATACTCGTACCCGCATGTTACCTCGAGAGATTCTAGTTCCAAATCTTGTCGGGCCTCAGTCAGATGCTCCAGCAATTTAACCGTCTGTAGGCAATTCCAGAGCTTGAGTTGCTTCAATTGGAAGATCGAAAACGCATTGACCAGCCGAGTGATGGCGGAGTCAAAGGACACCTGCCTGAGGAGCAGATGCCGTAACACAGGAAAACAGACACCGCTACTTCGCCTGTCGGCATCTAAAGGCAGGCCCAGAATGTCATCGGCGAAGAAGTTCTTGCGTCGAGTGGGCTCGTCTAACCATCGTGTATGATCTATATACCAAAAGTCGTCGGCTTTTGACCAGTCCATGAGATCAAGGTTAAGAACTTCCAAGTGTCCCGCGTTTGCAGCAAGGCAGTCTTTGATTGCATCAAAATCTTCCTTGGATTGAGGTCCGGTCCAGGAAAAGCTCCGAATGTTAACAAACTTCGTCAGATCGTATTCGTTCTCGCCCTCCATTGTCATATCGCAACACCGGCCACCATCGACGCACCTGGAAAGCAATGAGTCACCGCACTGTATTTTGTACTAGCTGGTTGTTCACAGTTTAACGGAGACCTTAGGCATCTTGGTGCCTGGACCACCGTTTTCCTTAATCAGATTCCTTGCTCTCAGTACGACGGATAATTTAACTACCCCGTACCCTGGCGCACCGCCAGGCCTATGGTTACGGGGAAATTTAGGCAACAGTGTAAGGGCAGGGAATATTCCAGGTTCACTAACGCCTATCTGGAAAGGATGCCTGGCCGAGAGGCAAGTATAGCCGAGGCCTAAAGGGGATCCTTGAGCCCGAACTGGCTTCTAGCATTGGGCGCTCCCTGTGGCTCGCGCAGTGCTCCCCATAGTCTGGCCGGGCTCCCACAACGCTCTCCCCTGCTCAGCCGGGTCTCCTCGATGCTCCGTCACGTGCCCGAGTAAAGCAGCCTCGCTCCCTTTCCTGAACGAACATGGTAAAGGATAAAGCACAGTTCGGGGCATATATAATATATATATATATATATGGAAAATTGTTACAAGGACGTACAGCACATGGGACATGAATTCAACGAGACATTGGCTTTTTGGTGATTATCAACAAATGTGATCTCCAGAGCACGTCCTCCGCACAAAGTTCAGCCCAGATTCCTTGGGTTTTTGGCAAAAGAAGGCATGCTGGAGCAAAGCGTCTCCAGCAGTCCGCACTACGCTTTGCGCACACCTAGACATCAGGACACACAGTGGTATGGGATGGCTTCCCAAATTCTAGAGATACTCAGCCACACATTGACTCGGTTGCGACAAATATGAGACCACAGATGTGTTTCTGCTGGATGTAACGAGAGTTCTGCTAACTTTGTATCGTCATCCAACTCCCGAAGAGGGAGAGGGAATTACTGGTGGCGCAGTCTCCTCGCTAATCTGGGCACTACTAATAATAGATAGCTGGAATCTTTTGTTCTAGATTCTCGATGGGCCGTGCACGAATCGTTCCCGCGTGATGGACTTGCCTTTTTCTTCGAACCAGGTGTCTGTGCTGCGAAGATACCTGTGCATGGGCCAGTAGTCCTACGGCTCGAACACCGCCCAGATCGTCATTCTGTTGCATCTGTGCAATTCAGTCCACGCTGAAACTAGTTAACTTTGATAAAGCTGAACCTTGTAGCGGCAATATACTGCGCTTCAAGCAGAGATGCCCAAGATATATACTCCCAGTAATCAAGCATGGGAAAAGTCCAACTTGCACGACAATCTATCAACACTGAGGACACAACATTGATAAGATTGCGACAACAAGCACTATGGTTCAGACTCTTGCGCAGACGGTCGAGGAGCGATATCGCATCGGGAGTGTGAAGCTACAGACGACACCGAGACCACCCCCAGTCATTGATTTTTCATGTACGCGCTCTACACAGGATTAAAGGCACCTGCTAATGTTATGGTAGCTTTCTATGGCGATGATGACCATATCAAGGCGAACCTTGTGGAGCAAGTCAAAGCCGCATGTCTGGAGAAAGGATTTTTCCAAATTACCGGACATGGTATCTCTGAAGACCTTCAACAAGCTATGATGGAGCAATCCAAAGACTTTTTCGCTCTACCACTAGGACAAAAAGAAAGATACGACCAAGGTCAGTTTTCGAATACACCTTGTAAAGTCCAGTGCAAGGGATGAATCGGTCATGTACTGACGCAGTGGACCAACAGCGAGCCATCCAAACAGACTAGGCTATGAGCGTTTACGATCACAGAACTTCGAGGGCAAAACGTCTGGCGATCTCAAGGAGGGCTTTTTCTTCGGGAAGGTCTTTTCCTCAACACCATCCTTACGTTCAAGAAGGCAGGCTGCACTGTGGCCAAAACGTCTACCCAAGCGAGCTGCGTGACCAGGATCGCTTCAAGACAACGGTGACCCAATACCACCAGGCAATGACTGCTTTGGCGGAAGATATCACCCGCCTCCACTGCATTTCTGGTGATGATGTTAGTTGTGGAGGGCTGAAGATATCCGGATACTACACCCCAGGGACCTTCCAGCAGTATGTCCTTAGCAAGGCGAACTATGTCACGCCGATTCCAGAAGACCTTGCTAGTGAGATAGCTGCTCCGCTCTTGTGTGGCGGGGTGACGGTGTATTCTGCTCTCAAGAAGTCAGGCGCTCAGCCAGGAGACTTTGTTGTGATACCCGGATGCTCGGGAGGATTGGGACATCTAGGTTTGCAGCTGGGAAGCCGTGTCTTTGGGTACAGAATGATTGTAAGAAACATGCTGGTCACCCCTTGGCCTCTGACAGTACGCTAACTTGTGTCTAGGGCATTGATTCGGGCGACAAGAAAGCCATCGCAGAGGAGTGTGGCTGCGAATTTTTCTTCGATCTAGGAGCGTACAGCCGGGATGAGGAGGGTACCGAGAAGCTCATCGAGGACATCAAGAAGACCAGCGACGGGCAGGGAGCAACGGCGGTTGTCCTCTGCACCGGCAGCAAAGCGGCATATGATATGTCGATCAGGTTACTTCGAACCAAAGGGACCGTGGTTTGCGTGGGAGTTCCCAATGGTGATGTGACGCCTATCGCAGGAGCGGATCCGGGAACCTTGGTGGCGAAACAGCTCAAGATTGTTGGCAGTGCTGTGGGCAACCGCCTCGAGGCAATCGAGACCCTAAACTATGCTGCAAGGAGGTTGATCAAGACCAAAATCACGGTTGAAAATCTGCAGAGCCTGAACGAGGTGTTTCGGAAAATCAAGGATGGTCGGCTCCAAGGGCGAGCTGTGATCTCTCTGACGGACTAGTCGATCTGACGATCCGAGCATATTCCTTGTGAGAGATGCTAAGGAACAATGGGCCCGTTTATAAACCGAATTTACGACAGCCACACTTCACAATGGTTGTATTCGATACCCTATACGTGCAGTTATAGTGACTTAGGTGACATGAATGCGAGTATCTCTCTTCGCGAAATCCATTATTCATAAGATGAATCGTGCTAAATAGTAAGTAAAGCATTTCTTCTCTGCAAATTCGTATCTTATTTACATGAAAGCTGTCTTATGGAGCTAAGACGCATGATCCCGCCGCACATCCTTACCTGAGGTCCTTACTTCCTTGGATATATGCTTTTCAACGGTATCACGATGAAATATCCGCTGTGTCTCTGGTAAGGCATACATTGACTGCTATCCCTACTACTAAGGTGCGACATCGATTTCTACCCTGTTTGAGGCCACCCACCATTTACTGCAAGGACCTGACCGGTAATGTAGCTGGATTTCTCGCTCAGAAAGAAGATTGCTGCATCAGCCAACTCTCCAGCCTCACCCCAGCGCTTCAGAGGGACTTGAAGACGCGCCCAATCCATGATATCCCCTCGATCTTGGTGACCATAGACGTCTTTGTTCTTGCCCTCCTTCTGGTCCGGCATTTGAACCTGAGCCAGTGGGGTATTCGTCGCACCCGGAGCAACCATGTTCGCCCGCACACCGTACGGGGCTCAGTCAAGAGCCCACATCCGTGTGAGACCAAGGACAGCGTGCTTGGCGGCACTGTAAACGGCGCACTGAGGGAACCCGATTAGAGCAGCGCTTGATCCGAATGTGACAATGTTGTGCTTGGTCTCATGGATAGGCGCGTTCTCGGCCGCAGGCTTGACCTGCTCGCGTACTCTAGCAAGGAACTCGGTGGTGGCGTAGTAGCAGCCGTTTGTATTGATTGCGAACGTCTTGTCGTAGACGGGATCGCTCTCGATCAGGCGGCCTGCGTCGTCGGCTGGCGCGGCCCCGGCAGTATTGACCAGGCCATAAACATCTGGAGATATTTCGTAGACCTTCTTAAATGAGGCCGCGACCTGCTGACGAGATGCAAGATCGACCGGAATATGTTTGTGAAGTTTGCCAGTGGTAGGGTACTCGGCATGATCTTTGGACAATTGCTGAATGTCGATGATATGCACAGTAGCACCGACCGAAAGTAGTTTGCTGACAATTTGGTAGCCTATAAATACGTAACCTTTAGCATCACATACCTCCGTTCCCATGGGCCTAACATTGATTGGGAAAGGAGAAGGCTCACCCATCCCTGACGAGCCGCCGGTGACGACGACCGTCTTATTCCCAAGCCACTCAGTCATGGTTGTGTTGTGATATTACCGGCTAAGCTGTGTCTGAAGGTGCTCTTTAGGCCACGCATATAAACTTGACGAACGAGAAGGCACCCTGATCTAATTCTACAATGCGTCTACTTTATGCTCAAGTATCTAGTGAACCCGGTGAACCATATGCTCAGATCTCTCGTAACCCATCATTAGGTCAACGCTTGGTTTGACAAAGTGTTGGCGAGTGGAGAATCAAGCCTAATCATCCCTGTTGCGTAAATGGGGCGCGACGACCCCCACTGGATCTTGGCTGACATTTGCACCGTCTTCATAGGATTTTCAACCCAAGTACCACATGAGATGGCGTGCACTCCGCGCAAAGAAGGCTCCTTCTTGGTGACAGCCCCCTTCTCAAGTAAGCTATCGACCTTTTTGGCATCGGACAGGAGATCAATTTCATCGATATTATGTCGTTTGGCAGTACGAGTGTTAGCATGACTGCGGTTATATGAGTCCAAGGCCACTGTACAGTTTTCGATTGCGATTGACCCGAGCTCCTCCTGCAGTAGGGAATGGGAGTCCCTATCAGACTGCGGTCGGGTCGTCATAATTGTGGGTAGATCCAGACGGTCCGAAGGAGGCTTGTTAGAATCAATTCTGTATGGAAGAGAAGGAGTAGAGTGCGGTGTACGGGGTATGCAGGGAAAAAGAGTGAAGTGGTATGAGACGTGAGTCAAAACAACAGGAAGACAGCAATTGATGTGAATTAACATGGCATCTGTAAGGTGCGGCAGAGAACCGTCATTCAGTATCGCAGGTGGGAACCGGTATAGTATTCGGAGTGGCATCTGGAGTAATATACAGAGTAGCAACTCGAGCCGCAACTCGAGCGGTATCCGGAGTAGCATCTGAAGCAGGGATTTTAATACTGCTGTAGTTGAAATCAATATAACACCTAGAGGTGTATATGGAGCTGTGGAGCACTATATGGAGCGGTGTTTGAAGTACCACCTGAAGTGGTGATTTCCACTACCGCGGTAGTGGAAATCAATATAACATCTAGAGCAGCGTATGGAGCAGGGTGTAGACACTGTATGGAGCAGTGTCTGAAGTACCACCTAAAGAAGGGATTTCCACTTCATCGCGCGGGGCATCTATCTTTTGCGAATGATCTGCTTGCGCCATCACTTCACTAGCATTTAGATAATTGTATCGCCGATCGATGATTCGTTTCATACGAACATGGCAATGGAGCATGGTTGTCGGACGAAGAATTTTGCTATTCTCTTGTCAATTTGCAGATTATTGTCGATAGAGCCAGAAGCTGCGTCTCTGGCAAGAAGTCATAAGTCTCTCCTATCAGGAGAAATACAAGAGCACATAGAATTTAAATTTCGCCAGCTCAACCCTTACAAGGCCGTGTGTAGCACTACGTTTTGACAATGGTTTATCCATTTTGTTAGTTTTACCACTGATGAAGCGATTGGGTAGTATTGCTGCCGTAGAGCGATCTTATCAACCATCGACCCAGGACAAGGATGTCTTGAGTCTTTTTCTCTTTCAGAGAGAAAAACGTATCATGGTTGCAACCCACGCTTGGCAGCCTCCAACAGCACTTCGACCACTTCCTCCGGGTGACTGACCATTGGTACATGGTCCGAATGGATCTCTTTAATCACAACATTGGCTCCCTTCTCTCTAGCTTTATCAACCATTTCCCGCTGGAGCTGAGGAGGAATGACAGGATCATCGGTGCAAACCAGAGACGTTGCGGGTATTTGGAGATACCAGGCAAACGCCAGGGGATCTTTAAATGTCCTTGAGCTGTGTTTCAGAAGACGACTGGCGTATTCCGTCCGCTCGACGGCAGAGCTATGGGCGAAGATGAACTCGCCCTGTGTCTTTGGATCCATGGTCAGGTAGTCCGTGGGCTTTTGGGTGTCTTCAGGCATTCTGCCCTCCTTGATCTTATTGATGAAGTGTTAAGGATATGAGATTATGCTCGGACTCGAAATGTTTCCTCATTGATTTTTTTTTTTTATGTATTTATCTTTTCAATCATGGCTCCCATCCTGCATATATATATATACACTCTTCAGAGGGAGATTCCCCAGGTTGGATATGGATGCGACGTTGATCGTGTCACAGGTCCGAGACTTTCTCAAGACCGAATATCCATTTCGTTTCAGTCTTCAACCTGAGCCTCAACAACCACCAGGGATGCCAGATTCGTTGTGGAAAACTTTGAAACCGTTGCAGCCGGGAGTCGGGGTCCAGATGTCCGACGTCGACAGGTATCTTGATTCTGCAGCAGTTAGCTGGTCACAGAGCTGTGTAGAAGATGGCAACGCTGACTGGGCTCTCAAGTGGTGGAAGGCCAATGCCTTCGAGTTCCCGTCAATGGCACGCGCCGCCCGTGACTATTTGGCGGTTCCCGCTACCGAGGTCGGCGTGGAACGTGTGTTTAGTGGAGCTAGAGACGTCCTAGGTCTCCGACGGCAGTCGATGAGCGCTGACACCATGCGCTCGCTGGTCCTGCTTAAGGCCCACTATGATTCTCGCATGTAGATATAAGAAAAAAAGGGATGTGTAAACTGGTGGAGCGGGAGACATGATTTGCCGTAGAGTCAATTGGACTGGGATAGACTCTTTTAGATTCACACACAACTCGACGGCGACGGCGAGGACTGAATGAGGATGCGACACGACAGAAATCTGGTTATTTCCATCCAGGAAATGACGAGTATCCACCCTCCCTTCCTGCGACCCACATGTGTGAATATTCGTGAATATTCACGAATACTGCGAATACGAATAGAGTCCTGTTGAAACAAGTGATAGTATTGTTGGTTGTTAGGACGATACTTGGTCTTCCCGTAGAGGCGGGATGACTATCTTATATACTCAAGTTCCTACCCCTTGTCACACCGTTTCAGCCACCGGGATCTTCAACACTCCCACTCGATGGCTACCTTCTCTAGGAGGGTAACAGCGACTGTCTATCACGGTGCTGGCGGACCCGTTAAGTCTTCGAAGGCCACTTCAAAGAAAAAGAAAGGGAAAGGTGCCTGAGTATCCGCTCTGAGCTCGGGTTGACAATCCGTGAATATCACTCAATGCCGAGCCCTCTCCGAAACCATTCAAATCGGTCTCGTGCAAGAGGCTTGGTGAGTCCATCGGCGATTTGTTCGGTTGTTGGAATATACTGCAGTTCCACTGCACCAGAGCCTTGAACCTCTCCCTGCCACTTCCGTTGGATTTCCATGTGCTTGGTGCGTGAGTGGTACTGAGGATTCGAGGACAGAGCGATGGCTCCTTGATTGTCGCCGCAGATGATCGTCGCGGCTTTTCCTTGCGCCATGTTGAGTTCATGGAGGAGCCTTCTCAGCCAGATCGCTTCCTTCGTGGCCTGTGTCTGTCCCATGAACTCGGCTTCACAGGTTGAGAGGGCAACGACACCCTGGCGTTTGGATTGCCAACTGATCGCTCCGCTTCCGATGTTGAAGAGATAACCAGCGGTCGATCGTCTGGTGTCGCGACAGCCGGCCCAGTCGGCATCCGTGAAACCTCTCAACATCTGGAGGTGACCCTTATATGTCAGTCGAAGAATCCTCGTGCCCTTCAGATATCGGAGGATTCGACGAGCAAGTTTCATATGTTGTGGTCCCGGGTTGGCCAGATACCGGCTTGCCGTCGAGACGGCGTACGCGATGTCTCCCCGGGTTCCGAGCATGATATACATCAGCGACCCGATCATGCGTTGGTACTCGATTCTCTGATCCGCCGGGCAGGTATATTCCGGTCTGTTGTCTGGCAGAGGTGAGCTTTCTACGGGCGTGCTGACGGGCGTGCAATCGTCCATTCCGAACTGATGGAGAACCTGGTGGATGTAGGCTTCTTGACTCAGATAGAGTACTCGATTCTGCCGCTCTCGTCGGATGGACATGCCGAGGTAGTAGCTGCACGGTCCCAGATCTGTCATCTGAAACCGGTTTTTCAGGCTCCGCTTGATCTTCCTTATCTCGGCAATGCTGGGCCCAATGATCAGGAGGTCGTCGACATATACTGCCAAGTACACGTTGCTCCGGACAAAGATCCCGAGATCCGCGTTGATAGGTTCGAAACCCAAGCTGCGGAGAAAGTTGGTCAGGGTTTGGTACCAGATACGGGGTGCTTGTTTCAGGCCGTAGAGTGCCTTGCGAAGTTTGCACACCCTCGGCGTGCCATCGGTCATGTGGTGAGGTTGTTCGACATAGATCTCGTGGTCGATATCCCCATACAAAAATGCGGTCTTGACATCCATTTGTTCGATCTCGAGATCCAGAGCCGCGGCGACGGCGAACAGAGCTTTGTAGCTCATCGGTTTCACCACGGAGGCGAAGGTCTCGTCATAGTCTACGCCTTCTTCTTGTGTGAAGCCTCTCACCACCCAACGGCACTTATGGCGGATGACTTCGCCATGGGGTCCTCGTTTGAGTCGGAAGACCCACTTTCCACTGAGAACCCGACGATTCTCGGGAGGATCAACGAGCTCCCACGTTCTGTTTTGTTTCAGTGAACTCACTTCATCCGTCATTCCATTCACCCATTCAGGCCAGCTTGGGTCATTCTTTGCTTGCTGAAGGGTCTTGGGCTCAAACGGCTCGGTTTCTCCCGCCGCCATGATCAAGAAAGTCGGGATTACGTTGCTTTCAGGTACGTTGATCAATGCGAGTTCTTCCGCGCCATCAGCAGATGTACCCTGGATGATGGCCGGCGGAGGCCGGAGCCTGAGTTCAGGATGACGTTCTAATACTTCTTGTCGCACGGTATGTTCTGGGCGATCAAGATAGAGTTCTGGATATTGTTGCCATTCTCTTGAGATTGGATCTTGCTGAGCATCGTCTTGTTGCTGGTCGCCGCCGGGTGGTGAGTCATTCCCTCGGACATCGACTTGCCGGACATCAGATAGCCGGGCATCTGAGGATGGTCCGAAGGTATCGTCACTCCGTGTGGGCGACAAGGTTCTGTCTCGTTGTCCAGCAACGGGTGGCTGCGAGTTCTTGTCACTCGACTGAGACGTCTGCTCTTGCACATGATCGTTACTCCGTAGAGGCATTGTTTGTGTTTGTGGCGCCATGGACGTTTGGCGTCCCGAGGCGGGCACGGATGCGTGCCGTATACTTACCGACGGTTGGTTTAATAGTCCCACCGTCTCGCTCCCCCCTGCGGCAGCAGCCATTGCCCCAGGTGAGTCGTCTTGTTTCGCTCCCACATCTTGTCTCGTCTGTGTGGAGGGAGTTTTGAGGACTTCATAAAATTCAGCGTTCGGCGTCCCAATAATTCTGCCGTCTTCCAGTAGGACACGGTAGTTCGTGTTTCCTTCGTATCCTAGCAGGAGACATGGCCTCGTTCTTGGTTCCGTCGGCTTCTTTCTTTGCTTGGGTGGGATCAAGTATTCCCCCCGAGATCCGATCACTCTGAGCCGTGAAAGGTCCGGCTTGTCGCCGTACCAAGCTTGATACGGCGTCATGTTGAGCTTGGACGACGGGGATCGATTAGAAAGGAAGGCCGCTGTTCGAGCAATCTCGGGCCAGAATTTGAATGGTAGTCTGGCATGCGCCAGCGTCGGTCCAACTCGATCGTAAATTGTCTTATGGGCTCTTTCTGCCACTCCGTTCTGCTGGTGTTGGTCCACCCCGGTGACTTCAGCTTGGATGGCCCGTGAGAAGAGCATGAACTTCATTTCTTCTCCCACTTGCTCCGGGATCCGGTCGAGACGTATTCGTCGACATTTCCGTTCCGGGCGCTCGTTGTGGTCGAGGAAGAAGCGGAGCGATTCGATGACAAATTCGTGTCGTCGTGGGATGGGGGTAATTTCTATCCACCCCGTGAAGTCGTCGACGATGGTGAGCCAATAACGACTTCCGTCCAGGCCTTCGTCAAATGGCCCGGCAACATCGATGTGGAGGAGCTCCATGGCATATTCCCCTCTTCGGCTTCGTCCTGAGCGATGGTGAGGCTTTTCATTCATTCGTCCCTGGAGGCACGGGTTGCATGGCTGACGTGGTTCCATGTCCCTGATGCCGTGGGCCTGTCTTTTCAGCCGTTTGAGATTCGCATTGCTCATGTGAGCCAGCCGATTATGCCACAGAGACATCTGTGGACTGACCTGGTAAGCAGGAAAAGTGAGATTCGTCCATAGATTGAGTGCGTAAACTCCATGATATTGGCTTGCGGTGTACAGGTTCTTTCCGTTTGATTTCTTATGGATACTCGCACCTTGGCTTGAGAACTCGACCTTGGCTCCTCGTTTGAGGAGCTGTAGTACCGATATGAGGTTGGCATGGGCGGACGGGACGAGGAGAACATCATCAAGCACAAGCCATTTTCTTCTGCCGCGTACGTTGCATAGGACATTGACTGTTCCCACTCCCGACGGAGTCGTCGAGGTATTGACGCCTCTCAGCGGTGGCCCATGATACACATTGATCTTGACAAATCTCGAGGCGTTGTTGCAGACGTGCTGTGCACATCCACTGTCAATAATCCAGGCGTTGCGGATGGAGAGAGGTTTCGTAGCCATCATGATGGGGATGTGTCCGGACAGGGCCAGGTTGCCTTCGATGTCCTTTCCGAACGCCGCATTCACGTCCGCCTCTGAAGCCTGTGCCGCCATGAAAGTGGGTCTCTTCGGATCCCTTGGGCCACCCGCGTCGTCATCTTCGTCATCGGTCGTGGGCCGTCTTTTCGACGACCTGCGTCTGTCCGCATATGCACTGGCGGATTTGATCCTGCGCTCCTTTCTGTCTTTCCCTTGATTTGTGAGTCCTGGATACTTCTTAAAGCACTCAGATTCCGTGTGGTAAGGTTTTCGACAGAAGGAGCAGTAAGGGACGTTGTACATCTCAATGTGGCACGTAGTCCCATCCGCGGACGGTGTGATTTTCTTGTCTCCGGAACTTCGAGTCAGAGCAAAGGTGGAGAGCGCTCGCGCGTCTGCCGGATGGTTGCCCAGCTGTCCCTTTCGATGCTCTTCTTCGATTGCCTTGTTCTCAATGTAGTCGAACGTGGGCGCTGCTTTGGTGATGTTTCCATCTTCGTCTCTCTCGTTGACGATGTCCATTTGTCTGAACACATGATCGCGGAAGCTTTCGTACTCCGAACCGAGCGCGTGCAAGAAGAAGAATGTTCGCTCAATTTCAGACGTAACGCATGCCGGGTCGAGCAAGAGTTTTTCCGCATGGATTCTTCGAATCTCGGCTCCGAGGGCTTGCGTACTTCCACAGTTGGCTCTGGTGAGAGACATGTACCGTCGTTGGAGATTGACGTAGGTGCCCGAGCCTTCCGGTTTGAAGTTGTCCTTGACTGCTTTGATGAGCGTTTGTATGCGAGTGATATCAAAAGCATTGATTCGCTGTGCCGCATTGTGCGTCAGTTTTGCCGCAATCATTGACGCGTAAAAGGTCTGACGATGGGACCATTGTTGCACTTCCTCTTCTTCTGTGGGCTGAACCCCTCCATCCTTGGCCAGGGGGGATATCCTGATGAACTCCTTGACCTTCTGGTTCCACTTCGACCAGTCATTGGCATTGTCGAGTGTGGGGATGGCATTGTAGAATGCGTTCAAGCCGATCTGTTCAAATTTCGCCGCATCATTCATGGTGAAGGCAGATGCTCTTCGCAGCTGAAGAATTCGGGGTTTGGTGTATTGCTGAGTCGACCTGGGCTCACAGACGGCCTCCGATCTGATAAGCTCGGGGAACGCGGCTCTAAACCGAAAAGTTCAGAGTCTGATACTTCGCTGAGCTGGGTCGCAACGACGGAAGGGCTACCGTCTGACGGATCTGGTGTAGGGGTGTGAGATGGAGGAGCGTAGTCACTGTCGGGTAACCCGTGCCGTTTCAGGTGGTCGTTGTACGACTCGAAGAAGTGAGGGAAACGGAGGCGATCAACTAGGCACCGTGGGTTCTCCTCTAGGAAGGTTGTTGGCCTGTTTGGTCGAAGATTGTAGCGCTTTATATTGCTGTCGCCGGATATTACTTGGCGATCTCCCGTCTCACAACTTGACGAGGATGAGATGGAGGTTTCAGCGCTGCTTCCTGACTGGGAGAGTGGATAAGAAATATGAGAATGTAGATGACTCGGCCTCTGTTCAAGGCTTGGACATGTGGGCTTAGTATGAGAGGCGGCGCGACGGTCTCTTTTAGTATTGCGAAGGGTGGCAATTGGAACAGTGACTGTTGATGCTCGGCGTACACGGTCTTCGGTGGACAGGCGCCAGTAGGCTCCTAAGAGTGCACTTGGTGATAGTGATGGGAAATAAGATTTCTGGATTTGTTTGAAGGGCCAGCGACGAAGGTGTCGAAGGTGCGAAAGAAGGTTAAGCTCGTCGTCCGTCCAGGAATGTAGAGTTTTTTGTGCAGTTTTTCTCCGAGATGGCTGAGAAGATGGCCTGGAGTCAACTCGAGGATCCGCTGCCGGATGTGGCATCAGTGTGTCCGCCCTTATGGTTGATATTTGTTGAACAGGATTTTATAACTTGGATTCCATTTCGTTCGTTTTGGTCTGATTTGGATTCGCCACCACCGAGGATCTGCGACACTGTGATGAACATCGTGACACTGTGATACGCATTTGCAACACTGTGATGCGCATCTGCGACACTCTGATGCGCGTCTGTGACACTGTGGTGAATATCTGTGACACTGTGATGAATATCTGTGACACTGTGAGCAACGCTCAGGAGAAAGGAGTTCATCCATCTCATTTCCCTCAGAGATTTCACGCCCTTTCTCTTTCGGTATCTCTTCTAGAGTTCCTAAATAGTGTGGATTAGCAGATCATTCAGTTCATAGAACTATCACTTGGAGCGGGAGCTTAGCTGTAGGTAATGTTCAGTTGTTTGCTGTATGCGAATCCGGGCTCATAACCTGTTGAAACAAGTGATAGTATTGTTGGTTGTTAGGACGATACTTGGTCTTCCCGTAGAGGCGGGATGACTATCTTATATACTCAAGTTCCTACCCCTTGTCACACCGTTTCAGCCACCGGGATCTTCAACAAGTCCATATTCGTATTCACATTTATTCGCCAAGAATTATTCATATTCGTGAATATTCATGAATATTCACATTATTCGTATTCATTTCGGAGCCCTACCTGGCCTCGCTTTTAATGTTTTCGTTCTTTGAGGACAACCCAGAATCTCCTCTGAATTGCAAACCACTGGGTTGGTCGTCAGCAATGTAAATCCTCGTAGTTGACGGATAAAGACCGTGGAACCACTCACCTGTGATTTCGTCACCCATGGGTGGTCCTGGTTGACGATCTCTGCGTCGAAGTGGCGGAAAACCTGTGCGATGTATTTGTGTACTTCGATGAGAGCTAGATTGCGACCGATGCAACTCCTACTTCCCATTCCAAACTGGAAGCACAGCAGTCAGCGGCAAAGGATTACCAGGACACTGTGATTAGTCAGGGAGGGCAATATTTACCGTGGTCAGATCCCGATTCATGTTGCCGACGTGGGTCTTGTCTTTCTCCGATTCGGCCATCCATCGTTCCGGTACCCATTGACTTGCATCAGAGCCGAAAATATCCGTCGATCTGTTCATCGAAGCTGCGCTGATCCCACAGATGACATTTTTGTCAAAATGATACTTTCCGATTTGTAAACCCTCAGCTGGGAGCACTCTAGGAAGCCGATATGTAATTGAAGGATGCAGCCGTATGCTTTCTTTGACAACGGAGCACAAAAAGGGTAGGTTCTCGCAATCCTTGTAACTGATCTCTTCTCCTTTGTCTGCGAGACCTGGATCTTGGTATGCCTGATCAATTTCTGCCATCAAACGCTGCTTGCGCCTCGGATTTTGCAGCATCGCACCAAGTACGGCTAGAACCGCGACAGTGGTGGTGTCGGCTCCGGCTCCCAAGATATTGACGCCTGCGATCATGACATCTCCTTTCTTGACTGGGTTTCCAGACGGATCCTTTGCATCAATGAAGTGCTGGAGTAAGTCTCGATGTTGGCCTCCTGAACCCTCTTTCATGCGAGTATCCACCCTCTCCTCAAGCCAGTCGAGGAACACGCCGAAAGCATTCAATCGTTTCCCACCAATTCTTTTGACGAGCCATTGAGCGACAGGATTGTTGAACCAGAACATCTGGAACGGCATATTCCCCATGTTGGCCATCAGCCAGAATCCATCATGTATACTGCCGATAATTCCATCGACGTCCTTCTCTTGCTGAATCATGCCGAGAGGTCCGCCTAGGGCGAGTTTGCCCACAACATCAAAGGTCAAGAAGTTGACCCATTTGTCGAGTTCGATGGGCCGGCCCCTAGCCACGAGCTCTCTGAACTTGGACCAACCTTGGTTGGCCACTTCTTGGATAAGAGATTCCATGGACAGCATGGAGGACATGGAGTAAGCAGCCGTAACTCGACTTCGAAGATGCCGATGAAGTTTGATATCCGTGGCCGCAAAGAACGAGATCTGCATGTTCGGTACATACCTACAACATAGAAGGCTGTTAGCTAAGTCGAGGTGTGGCTGAAGACCGTGTTATGTCAAGATGTATTGCAAAATGCAAGGAAAGCCGTACCATGTGTGATACCAATCTGTCTGCGAGATTGTTAGCCTCACGGCATTCGTGGAACAGCGACCTTGAATCCTCCACACAAGAGATAAATCGAAGTACTAACCTTCTGAGACACTTTACCATGACCATAAAGGGCACGAAGAGCATCACGGTCAACAAAACTGACTTCGTTGGGCGCGATCCTGACGACATTTCCATATTTCTCGTGGAGTTCAGTCACATCTTGCAACCAGCTACCTCTGAAGTAGCAAAGATTTCTCCAGGCCTGGCTGAAACGGGCCAAGAATGGCCCTGGAACTTGAGATAGCTGATGAAACCAGCAATAGTATATGATCTGGACGAGGTATACAACAATTAAAACTGTACCCAAGATTTTCCAATCTGCTTCGGCGAGATAGGAAGCAATGAGCGAAGGTGGTTGACCAGCTCCGTCAGATGCCGTAGACGTCGTGGCATTTCGATTCGAGAAGGCCTCGGGGAAATTCATGTCTGCCGAAAGCAATATAACGTCCTCAAAGGAAGAGATGTCACTCAGTATGCCCTCACAAATATGTACAAGTCGCTGAGGTCAGTCCACGAAAGCTTCTGTGGCCAGTATTCATATGCCAAGTTAGGGAGGATCGTGAACATGGCCCAGGACATAAGCTGTTCTATTCCATTGGCCCCCACACCCCGCACCCCACGCCAGGAAGAGGGCTCGGAATGGCAATTTGCTCCTGCCTCGGTCAGATGTGGGCGCTCCGCGGACGAAGCCACTTCATCCCAGGTGGGCCCCGCCGCGGACTTTCGTGACCATGCGGGATGGAAGAATGATGATGATCATGACCGGGGTTAAGGGGGTAGCCATAATTGATCAGGGAGCTACCAAATATCCCTACGTGCTTGGATCCTAACCTCACACATGATTTGTAGAGGTCGAAATCGCCTAATACCCTCAACGCAAATGGTCGGTATATATAGTTTCAGTAAACGATCTCTTTTCCGGTTCATTCCTTTAGATCGACAAAACTGGGACCTATTTCTTGTACCAATGAAATGTCTTTGGCTCTGTGTAGGCCAACAAACCCTCTTCACCCCATTCGCCTCCAAGCCCACTCTCTCTGTGTCCGGCGAGGTGAGCATGCGGTAGAGGTCTTTCAAATCCATTGATCCAGACAGCACCCGCCTGTATCTGCTCTGCCAAAACAAATGCCTTATGCACATCAGAAGACCATACTGCGCCTTCCAGCCCTGTTTTTGGTATCATTGACCATCGTAATGACTTCTTCTTCAGTCTTCCATTTCATCACAGGTACAATTGGTCCTGCACCGGGTTAGCTAATTGTCAAAAGGGTCGGGAAGGGCGAGGATGTACCAAACTGGCTCTTCCTTGACGATGATTGAGTCGTCGGGAGGATTGTCCACCACTGTCGGTTTCAGCATGAAACTGGACTCCGACCCTGTGTCACTGCCGAGAGCAAAATTGTATCCTTTGTCTCGACAATCCTGAATGAAGCCTCTCACAATTCCATACTGCATTGCATTCTGCACAGGGCCTAGTGATATGCCGTTGCCATCCTTATTTTCATCAGCACTCCAAAACTTAACCACGTTGACGAATTCCTTCAAAATGTGTCATAAATGGACTCGTGAACATACATCCGCTCGCTCGCGAGACAGTACTGTCCCGAGTTGGTGAACGATCCGATCGCAACTTGCACAGCGGTCTTAGATATATCGACGTCAGGACAAATAATCGAGGCACCATTACCTCCTAGCTCCAGTGTCAATCTTTTCAATGTAGGTGCAGCTGCAGTCATAATGGCCTTTCCGGTCTTGATGGATCCTGTGAAGCTGATCTTTTGAATTCCGGCATGTTGACACATCTGAGGACCCAAGCGATCGTCCCCGGTCAGAGCTTGAATGACTCCCGGAGGAAACAGGTCTTGGACCAGTTCAACGAACTTGAGCGCACTGTACAATTGCCAGTGCTCAATGCCGCGCATATTTTGCCCATGGCAAGGACAAGAGGATAGTTCCAGGGGCATATAGCGGCAATGACACCAACTGGAACTCTGTGAATCGTAAGCTGAAACTATTATCATCCTGGATGATCTTCGGTCTCATCGGACTGAGGTTGGCTGGTTGTGTCTATGTTAGGGACCGGCTGCAAGGAGGTGGTGAGGATACCATAAGAAACGTACAGTGATAATTTAACCATCCCAATGAGTGTTCTACTTCTAGTTTTGCAAAACGAAGCTATAATGTCGTCAGTTGGAAGATCTTTTAGCAAGGAGGCTTTCTCACAGGTTTCCCCGTCTCCAGATTCAATAGCAGAGCCATCTGTTCTTGTTTCGATGAAAGCACATTGTAAGCTTTGCGTAGACAGATGGCTCGCTCCTGCCATGTGGTTGAAGACCAGGATTTGAACGCGTTGGTCGCTGTTTTCACTGCTTCTTCGAGGCCATCAGGCGTTGCTAACGGGACGTCCCACAATTATTTGGTGGTGGAAGGGTCTACGGCACGCCACGATTGAGCTCCGGAATGTAGTCCACCACCTATGCAATTATAGAACCGATAGAACTGATCGTCCTCCATTGTGCAAAACTGTAGAGCTACTTCTCCTCTTAATTTCGTCCAGGCCTACGAAATGAAGTACTTTTGAGTGGTCACAGAATTGTCACGGCCTGGTTGTCTTGTTACGTTTTGGCCGAGCCGATGCTTGGTATATCCACAATCCTTTGGCGAAGATCGGGATGCTCAGCGCGCATCGAAACGTAGGTACCGAGGTTTTTCACCGAGGGTGCAGCTGGCATAATATCACCCACATGCAAGTCCGCCTTGCTGATATAAAGGAGAAAGTCAACCGTAATGTGGTGGGAAGATCCTACGCTGCCTGGTTCGTCTATTTTACTCCATCGATCACTAATTACAGGTTTGTGTCAGTGTGCCTGCAGGCTTGTACCAAGACGTTTCACGGGAGCGGGAGAGATGTACTCATGAACCCAATTTTTGAACTACAGATGTGCATGATCTGCACTAGAGACAATCCCTTCAGTTTCTAGTCAATTGACACCAATGACCTGTTTGGAGGGCCTTGACCCCGAACTATTCGGTCTTCACTGCCGAATCATATCACAATTTTGTAGTCACTAGGCTTGAATTTTTCGGCCATACACCATTCTTTCCCGGAGCTAGGATACCATTAGGATCCAATGCGTTCTTGATTGTTTCGTTCAGCCTCATCATCGAGTTGTTGTTAAAATTGTATGTGCTTGCGATCTGGTCCATCAGCGCAAGATGTGTTCGATATTCGCCCCAGCCTCGTGCAGCAGCGTCGTCAATTAGGACTTTGATTAGTCGGTGGGCTTTTTGTCGACTATAAGGATCCTTCTTATCGAATACTATACACACAATATGATGCATCTCTCTCATTCCGACGATAAAAGTCCCGATGAAGTCGAAGCCGAATTCCTCACTTCGACGGCGTGTGACTTCATATTGCGCCACAGCATCCTCGCCTGTTACCTTTGCAATGGGGCTGAAGAAGAGATGCGAACCATTAGGAAGCCAGTCGACCCATTTTAGCTCGGTAGTGGTCGGGATCCCTTGGAGCGTTAGGTGACGAGTTTGTAGCACAATGTTGTCGGGCATTTTCCTCTGGAAAGAAAAATTTGGCTCCCTTAATTGAGGAGAAGGCGGCTTTGATAACCTGCCACATCGCCGCTCGAATTGGCTCTGGTCCATAGAGTGCACCGTAGAAATTCCAACGCCCAATACCAAGAGAAGCTGCAATAGCATCTAGTTCCGTGTTATTTAGTGGCTCATCCTTACTCGTGTAGCTTTTGCGGTCTCCCTAAGCATTGTTAGGTTTACCTTGATACACAAACACACAGAAAGGGGGGAAGAGGTGATTTACCATCACTGCAGCATCAAGTAGAATATGTCGCAATGTAGGGACATTCTGGACGACCATGCCGACACGAAGCGGGCGAATTATTCCGATAACCTGGTGCAAATCCTCGTCCCGTGGAATGGTGATCAGATATGATTGATACCCACCGGGGTTGACCATTAACCACATCCCCATCTTGACAACAATTCCTTGGAAAATTAGCAGATGACATGTCCGCATCAGAAACAATAGCTTACCAAGGGACGATTGCGAGAATATTCCGTCATTGTAAGGTCCGAAGCCATAGTTAAAAAGCTGCCAGCACTTGTTTGGTTGCTGTTCATGTGGTGGTAGAGATGAATCCGCGCCTGGAGAGGGCAAAGAGCCCATCCCGGTTCGAATCAAAGTCCCATCTGGAAGTACTACCTCCATACCACAATGCATCATCCAATGATCGCCATAGGGTGTATATCCGACACCTCTCTCAATGGTATTTCCAATGATAGAGCCGCCACCGAGATCTGGAACGTCGACCCATAGTTTATCCCGAAGATTGTTGGCTACTAAGTACTCGTGTAGAGCGGAGAATGTCACCCCTGGCTCAAGGAGAGCGTATGCGCCATCCACATTGACCTCAAGAATTTTATTCATATGCCGGCCCATGTCGAGACCGACACTTCCTGGCACTCTTGGGGCAGCACCTCCGTAGCCAACGTTACGGCCAATCGAAAAAGGCCATACCGGGATCTTGTATGTGTTGCAGATCTTCATAATCGACTGCACATCAGGGACATTTCTAGGTGCAATGACCGCAGAGCTGACGAGACTGGTCTTGTCAACAACGTGGAACATGTCGTGGGCTTTGCCCGGGTCGAGGTAGTTGTCATGATAAAGCTCTGCTTCATCAGTGATCACCGTCACGTTCTCGCTGCCCAAGGCACTGGCAATCTCCTCAACAAATATCTGGAACTTGTCATTGTCTGTCTCCGGAGGCAGTACCAATGGCTGTTTGGCGCACTGTGACTCTTGTGGCGCGCTTCCTTCAGGCTGCCGATAAGCCAGCGGCTCGTTTGCGATGGTAGAGGTTGACATGAGTGCGTTGAATTTTTCAAAAGGATATGAGGAGGATGGGGAGGATGATTTGGTATGCTGGCTTCACTTTTGTTCTGGACTTCATGAGTCCCCCTGTACGGACGAGTAGTAATTAACCGAGGTCTCGGCCTATAGTACCGGATGCCTCTCCCGTGCCGCTCCCTCCGCTAGCGTATTGCGGACCTCCGCTGCTCTAGGCGTGTAAGATCGCCTTTTCGCGAACGAGACTGTTGGCCATCCGAAGGACGCTTGAGAAATCCAATCTTGATGTTACGAATCAGGCCTGACCTCAGGCCGCATACCAAGCTGTGACGACAGCCAATGACACCAACAAGAAAGGAGAGCCGAGGACAGGGCGACGCGCGAGGAATGCCCGGTACGAACCTCTGGCTAAACTGCGGGTATCACGTGACCTATGCCTCTCTGTTGTCTCCGAGCAGAGGAGCAGAGTACACAGAGGAACACGTCTATATATACACGGTCGTTTACATAGCTTTACCACGTAGTCAACTTCGTTCACGATCATACCCATACCTTTTGGATTGTGATCACTTCGCTCTAGTATATTGCCTCGCTCTATACTCCTCGTTCTCAGGACATCACCCCTATACCTTCCACTTGTCTAGAAACCTTTACGTGTTGTGACACCATAGGTGGAGCGAAACGTAACACTTGACTGTCACGCCAACTTTATCCGTGCATGTCCAATGCTTCTCTTGTTGTCCTATTCACCGAGCACATGCAGACTGTTTCAAGCAGTGTCTGTTACAATTACTATGCCAGCGGTCGCCGTTACTGTACAGGCTGCTTCGACATGGCATGACGGGGTTTCCCAGCCTCTTATCGGCTCGAAGGCATTCCACATGCCATAGATCGATCCATCACTGAGAATTTCTGTCCTTCCTCAAAGCAGTGCATCGCATGACACCAGGCATCAATCGTGGTGATGAGAGGCTCCCCGGGATCGTCCGAGGCTTTTTTCCTCTTCTTTCGTCTCTTCAGTTAGGACTCAATACACCAGGATGACACATTTAGAGCCTTTGGCATCACTAGACCGTTTCCCCAGCAGTAAAGGGGGCTCACTCCACCTGGCACGAAATGTTCGTCCATGGTCAACCTACTCTAGGTGGTGACATCAAAGATTCAGGAGCATAATGAAGACAGGGTTGTTCCGAAGGTTCTCTTGGATGCTGGCCATCGTGTAAGTCAGCGTCTGCTTGAGGCCATCGATCGGATATGCGACTTTGACAGTGTTAGGCAGATGTTGGTCGATTTCATGCACGACTCTGTGGAGAATATCAGGGTTTTGTAGGTGTAATAACAATAGTGTTAGGACGTCCGAGGTGATATGTGATTTAGCAACGCTATCAAATGTTGGTAGAGCAAAGTTGTTGTGGAACGAGAAGTCCTTCAGGGTTGATGTCCACTTCTCTCAGTCTCACTCCTGTTTCGGGATCCGCCATATCTATGAGACAATATAACAGGTCCTTTCCATTTGTCGATTTTTCAAGCAGTCTTCGTCTCACACAATTTGTCGTCAGGTCTACAAGCTTTCGTCTGGCAGCGAACAGCCGCTGAGACCACACTAGTGGCGCGTACGCGCAAACCTTGAGATACGGTAGGAGCTCTGGTATCTAACCCAGCAGCCAAGCCAGGTAAATATGATCGTTATCGGAGATAATTTGCTAGGGCCTTGATTCTTCTGAGTCAAAACTCGGCGATACGCTAAGTCTCCAAGAACATCCATAACGAAGTCTGAGATCAGCGCCTTGAGGTCGAGGACAACAACATACAAGCTGCCAGCTTGGTCCAGTTCAAGGTATCACGAAGGCGCTTGACGTGTCTGTTGATTCCAGCTCCTCGACCGATTACAGCAAGAATTCGTAGACCTTCTGGAGATGTCTTATGGAATGTATCTGGACGAGTTTAATGGACCCTGCTGCTTTTCTCTGGTCATGAGAAAGCTCATATTTCCATCTTGAGTCTCGAACAAGTTGCGAGTGAAAGCTGTGGGTACATCGTAGAACTTGGTCTCGGGCAACAACCTTCCACCTTTGTAAATCAAGCTGGTGCGGACTCGCATCGAAACGCGAGGTCATTTGATCCCACTCTGACTACCTCACCATAATGCGCATACACTGCGGCCTGGGCAGGAAGTTTCGGAGCACATTGAAAAATAACGTCAAAATCATCCATCGTGATCCTGGGTCCCCAGGTTTATGTCAACACCGCAGAATGCCTGTCGGAATGCCGCCGTACACCGTGACACCGTGGTCCCGAGAAAAATGAGACACCTGCGTGCGACTTACCCCCACACTGACCTCACGGAAGTGCTTGAGGTGGTCCGGAGTAGGGGAGTAAATAAGGACGAGATGATTGGGGTTACAATTGTGGGTACGGTTCTCTATGCGTACTAGCACTCGGAGTGTGGGTGGTGGCTAACCCGGGTGCGGGGAGGGGGAGAGCTGAATACTATGATCGGTGGTAGGGTGCGATCGGCAGTACTTTATAGCGATTCTGGACGAGTCTCGCTGGGTAGAAAGATAGACAAATCATCAGGTCGCGTGGGTGAGAAAGTCGGCAGTTTTATCACGTCTCGCTTCCTTCTCAAGTCCTTTAGCGTTGTTCTCACACATTGAATTGAGTTACAGACCTTCATCAGCAATCATGGCCATTAGTCCCTTTATTCCCGTTCCTTCAACGGAAATACTCGAACGACTTCCAGGCAAGATTCCCGTCACACAAGTACCCGAAAACGTCGATATAGAGGCTGGAGTAAAGACCATACTCTCGAGCTTGCTCATTCGAGATTCTTCACAGGATCAGACCTGTTTCACCGAAGATGCCTTGTGGCGAGACTTTTATGCGCTGACTGGCACCATTCGAACTTTCTACTTCAAGAATGTTCCCCAGCAGTGGTCTCTCCTTTCCAAGAGTCACGACGTTTCTGCTGTGGAGATTATTGCTGGATCGAGCAGCATCAGGAAAATTGGGTCAGAAGCATCATATCTGGAGTGTGCAATCAGGTTCACCACCTCCAATCCAGAGACCGAATGTTCAGGGTTTCTTTCTCTAGTACCATCTCCCACGGGCTCAGGTTGGAAGGTATGGGTGTTACGGACTTTCCTCGAACAGCTGCCAAGCCATGGTAACGGTGATGTTCTTGCTCCAATCGCAGAGTTAGGATCCCGAGTTTCGAACGGTGTTTCCTCTCCTACAACCAGCAGCGAGGCGACGAATAGTTACACAGCTCCAAAGAACGGTGCTGAAGAGCGGAATCACGCTCCTGACCACTTTTTCGCCGTGGTTATCGGCGGTGAGCAGTCGGGTTTAAGTACTGGCGGGCGTCTGAAGGCATTAGGCGTTCCTTATGTGGTCCTAGAAAGCAATAAAGAAGTGGGTGATACGTGGCGATCGAGATACGAGTCTGCAAGGCGTATGTTGTTGGCATCTATAGAAAATTACCCCCAGCGGAGCTAACGCACCTTTTATAGTCTATACAATCCGTGAATTTGGTGAGCCACCCACGCACGCACGGCCTTGGGCCTTGACAAGGGAAAATGGTTTCATGTTGTCCTGACTGTGCTCAGCACATCTACCGTTCGAACGTACATTTGGTCCTTCGTATCCAGAATATCTGGGTAAGGAACATCTGGCGGATGGACATCGAGATTGGGCACGAAGATATGGCATCGTATGTACTGACAACCTTTTTGGAGTTCTGGAGTGTTCCTCCGGTTGACATTTGCTCTCAGAACATTTGGAAATCTACCAAAGTCGAGACCGGGCAGTGGGATGAAGAACAGAAACTTTACACCCTGTGAATCAACAGAAATGGTACCACTCAATATGTTACCGCCAAGCATGTTGTTATTGCTTCAGGTGCAGGTTCTCAAACACCCGTTGTGCCCATCCTAGATAACAAGGTGAGGTCCTAAATTGAGCGTCTCTTAACAGTCGGTTTTTTTCTAACGTCGCTAATAGGAGTTATTCCGAGGTCAGAGTCTACATTCTGTCGACTATATTTCCGCCGACAACTGGAAAGGAAAAGTTGGCATTGTAGTAGGCACCGCAAATACCGGTAAGTCAGAACACCAAGTATCCTAGAGCTGCTGATGACCTTGATAGGTCATGATGTCGCCGACGACATGTGTGAGGCTGGGATGCAAGTGACCATGGTCCAAAGAAATCGAACTTGTAAGTGCTACTACAGAGCCGCGCCGAGAACATATGATTTATCGACTGACTTCTTGATTTATCTGCAGATGTATTGCCAGTCGAGTATATCGAGGAAGGATATCACCGTAAGCCCTATTCGGAGGTTGACTGCCTTGAAACAATTCAGCGACTTATTGATTTTACGATCAGAGATCTATAATGCCAAAATTCCGATCGAAATCAGCGACAAGATCTTATACTCGAATCCAGTCTCGATCGATCGGATCCTAGGCGGAATCACCTTTCATGCAAAAGCTCGCGCAGAATCGGAACGTTGGGCTTCTCTTGAACGTGCAGGGTTCAAAGTTGACCCGTATGGGGATATTCAAGAGGCTCTAAACATCCGTCTAGGAGGCCACTACATTGATGTGGGGACATCGGCCAAAATCTCCAACGGATTGGTACGCATCGTTCAATCCAAAGTTCCCGACGAGAGGGATAAGACTGACCATGCCGACTCAGATCAAAGTCAAATCAGACGCAGCTGTGGTCGCATTCACGGAACACGGGCTGGCATTCTCAGATGGGACCACCCTCGACGCCGATGTGATTGTGTTCGCCACCGGATTTATCGGCAACCTACGAAACCACGTCGAGCGGACCTTTGGCAAAGACCTTGCCGACCGCGCGGGCGACAGTTTTGGATTAAACGAAGAAGGAGAAGTTCTGGGAGCATTCAAGCCACTGAAGCGTAAGTCTACAACCATCAATCGCCGAGGTCCTTTGATGTTTTTCGTTCCACTGTGTCTACCTCTCGGATTGAAGAATGGTCAACGCTGACATATATGTTCTCTGTTGCAATAGAGCCGAACGTATGTTATATAGGCGGATCACTCGGTCACGCGAGGTTCTTTTCGAGGTTTCTGGCCCTCCATATCAAAGCCGAACAGATTGGAAGTCCACTGCCAGTGTATAACGGCTGCAAACAGACGCTGGAGAGTACAAATGTTTCGCTCGTTGAAAAGAACGAGAGTAATTAAACTAGATCCGGACAACCAAGAATTAACAATACTTTTTACGTCGCATGCATTTGAACTCAGTATGATACTATTCTCACTCGGATTTATGTGTGCTTTAGCCACCCTTACTCATACGTCTCTGAGATTGTGAACTGTTCAATTACAAGGCGTGCGTACAAGTAAAAAAGGCACAAAGGACTTTACGTGCAGGGTGGTCCCTTGATAGAGGATTACGATTCCGCCTCACGTTAATATCATCTGGTGACCTACCTGGGTTCCTCTGTCACGGGGACAACTCAGAGAAGCCCAGTTCTCTGCCTGCACTCTAGACTCTGCCCGAAAAGGACGTTCACCAGGTTCTTCTTGACCATGCAAGTCCGGGCAACCTCGGGCCTCGAGTAGGATCACCCTGGATTAAAATTCTCTTGGCCGATCTATGTTGCGGCTCGCAAGTAGGATCATGATCCTCCGCTCTTTCGACCGCGACTGTGATATGGCGAGAATCTCATGAAAAGCGGCCTCCCGCTCTTTTTATCGGTCTACACGTGCTTAGAGAGGTTGTCAGGGGCCAAAACTGCGTTCCGTGTACATAGGCTAAGTGAATTGCTCATTACCAGAATCATGCGGAGGTACACCAGTCCTAACTAACTATACTGCGCTTGTGTACTCCGTACTCGTAGGGTACACGACTACTAAGGACTGTTCTGATTTATGCTACTAAGTGCAATAGAGTGGCCTGTCCCGATGACTAGTAGCCACAAACCAGAAACTAGGAGCGCCACAATTACGATAATCAGAGGACACAGAACGAGTACACGGAATCCAATCTTGGCCAGTGGCAACCTCCATCATAATATTAGAGGATTTGAGCCGCGCGATTGGATCCGGCCCGCATTTTCCTCTAATGTCACGGGTTGACCGGTATACCCCAGTAAATGGAGTTCTGGTGGCGGGGAACCACCCATAGCTCGGCAACACCACCTCAATGTCGGGGACCCGGGGGTAGCGGTGTCAAACCGGGTCCCGTGGTGTTATTGTGATCAGTCCTTGACCTGGAGCCTCCTATCGGTCTCCTAGGTGCCCTCGGTTGCGTGGCGTACATTCTACGTACCTGTTTCCCGGAAGGTCGAAGTATAACCTCAGCTGTGCAATCTGACCTGCGCTCCTGGCTTCCATAACGATACAATAACTGGGACCGAGAATAAGACCTCTGTCCTACTTCAAGTTGCGCAAGGCAAGCTCAGCATTGAGGAGGTGGACATACCGATACCAGGTGAAAATGAAGTCCTTGTCCGAGTCAAGGCTGTAGCTCTGAATCAGTACGACTGGAAGATTCTGTACGGCCGAGATCTAACTGAACCGACAGTCCTTGGTTGTGACTTTGCAGGTGTAGCAGAGGCTATCGGCTCTAATGTCACCTCAGTGAAAAAGGGCGACCGTGTTGCCGGATGGGTCCAAGGAGGTGACAATGCCGCATGTGACCCGATCCAACTTCGCATGTTCACAATTATACAGGAAACATCTTGAGACCCAAGGACGGCGCTTTTGGAGAATTGATAGTCGCGCCGGCGCATGTGATGCTGCACCTTCCAGAGACCATCTCATACGAAAGCGGCGCGGCGCTACCGGTTCCCGTATTCACGGCAGGAATATGCTTGTTCCACACCATGGCCCTACCTGGATACAAGACTACAAAGCAACCTGAGGACGATGTACCGGTGGTGTTGATATATGGCGGTGCCACGTCAATAGGGCTGATGCAGATACAAATGGCCAAGCTGTGGGTACTCCGGTGTTTTCTGACTCGTGGACAAATACTAAGTGACCAATACCACGCACGACAGGGATGAGAGTACTGGCAATTTGCTCACGCGTGAGCTTTGAAGTGGTTAAAAGCTATGGAGCTGACATGGTCTTTGACTATGTAAGTCCGTCATTGACCAGAGTGACACTTGTGCTGACTGGGGAATGTGTATTCGCAGCAAGAGCCCGACTGTGCACAAACGCTATCTCATGCCACAAACCAACGTGTAAGGTATGCCATTGATTGTATCAGTGACGAGCGATCAGCAGCCTTGTTCTCTGCTACCATGGGATCTGTGGACTGCATCTACCTCAGTTGTACAACGAGTGGGCTTGATATTGAGAGTTCCAGAGTAAGGACCGTCAAAATAGGTGCTTTCACGGCCCTAGGGAGGGAATTCTCCGTCGGGACTGAGATGCCAGCGTGTGTGATCGTGAAGGAGGACGTGGAATTTGCCAAAGGATTTACAGTTTGGGTTGAGAAGTTGTTATCTAAGCGGGTATTGAGACCGCTACCAACGAAAAGAAGGGACGGTGGTTTGAGGACTATCATCCATGGCTTGGATGACTTGAGTCGGGACGAGTACGAAGTCGAAGATTGGTATGTCCTCTTCCATAGTTCATCTATTTAGACCTCATAAATTTGAAATGTCATCTAGTCTACTACATACGCGGTTGAACAAGGCAAAATTTGCCATTTATGAATGAATAGAGCTTACAGCCTTGTCACAGCGTTCCCTCATCTCTGCGTACCTACAATGGTGCGGATGTTTGCTCCGCCCTGCCGAGCTGCCGTAACACGTTGATGAAGGCTCTTGAAAGGTCCCACGTACGCATATTTTGTAGCAGTCGAATGGTTTCCTGCAGCACTTGTGCGCCACTCGATCGACTTCCCAATAGTGGAACTCCGCAAATTCCAACAGGCATGTTACCTCCTTCACGAATCCACTGTGAGATTTTGAGCGAGTTCGCCTCTCCCGGCTGGAAATGTCGGTCCAAGAAGATAGGCGTCTGTTCGTCGTCGGTGGCTGCATGCATTTGTGGCTCTTCTAATACTGTTGCAGCACACCAGAGCGCAGCGCCGGCGTAGAAGAGGTGATAGGGCTCGTATGGCGCGTTGAAAGGTAAATCTCTACTGATCGCCATGATCTGGGCGCTGTGATATGCGACGCTACGCAGTCTGACGGGATTTTCTTTGGCCCATGCTTCCATTCTTTCCTTGGCGGTTTTGTTCTGCCCGGAAGTTCGAAGTAGAACGGGAAGCCATTCCATCAGATCATTGGCCCCGTAGAGATGGCATATGTGTATTATCAAGGCTCTCCCGGCGTCGTGAGCCAGTCCTTTGTCGTTGGTGGACCGAGTAGGGTCAAGAGGTGCGAGGTAGCTGTCGAGCTTGTTCAAAAGGTTGGTCTTGTGCTCCACGAACGGCCAATGTTCAGAAACGACGTCCATCAGCGGCGACGTCTGTATTTCCTAGATCGACCAGAGAAATTTCCCCATTGTCAGCACCAGGACGTGTATATGCTGTCTGTCGCGAATTTGTACAATCCCATCAAGACTGGCATCAAATAAACTCCGTGCAGCAATGCGGAAACTGATTGGGTCATTTCCAGGCGAGCTTTGCGGTGAGATCGCGGCCCATGCGTAGGCAGAAGCGGCTTCCCAACGGGCAGCATCGTCCGGAAGGGCCGACATCATATCGCCAGAGTTGAATGACGGTCTTTGATTGTGGAGGAAACAAACACGTTGCTGCGTCGAATTCCTATTATGCTGGTCGTCAACGACCAGTGGTCGATCGATCAAAGGGTTCACTTACATAAACTGCCCAACCCAGCCTCCTAGTCCTCTCGGTGGCGACCCAGGAGATCCATGCGGCTCCGGAGCTATCGTCGTTCACCTCGGTCCTCGTCGAAGGCGAAAAGAGCCCCATATGTTTCGCATTTCGGACCAAAGACGGTCTAATGGACTCAATGTACTTGAACAGCCTTTTTTCGCCGCTGCAGAGACCATAGACCCCCTGAAGGAGTTGGGCGGCAAGATATGGTTCTGTTTTGGAAATATGTGGATCTCGTTCGGCCTGTTGACTCTTAATATTTATGACATTGCCTTTATCGGCCAGGCATACCACTGAGATAAGCAAACGCCGATTCAGCTCGGCAAGCGCATCCGCAAAATTTCCCGCACCATCCAGTCTTGTGAAATGTGCTCCAATAGCGGCCATCGCAAGTATGAGCATTTCCGGTGCAAGGTTTGGGTCAAAAGTGGGTCGGTGGATGAAACTGATCACCTGCATTCAAAGTGAGTCAACGCGCAATTCGGTCGCAGTGCAAGCAAGCAATACCGGGTTCCACGTTGTGAAAAACAGGTCGATACAATGGTCGAGTTTGTCCTTCGAAGGGAAATTTGCAACTGAAATCGGAGCCCACAAAGGTCTCTCGATACCTAGCTTGATAGCCTGCTTAGTCCTGATTCTGGCTGGCTCCGTGAGTCCTTCCAACTGGCACTGAGATCCAAGGCGGACAATATTAGAATGATTGCTTCCAAGGTCGGGAATATTAGAATGATTGCTTCCAAGGTCGGGAATATTAGAATGATTGCTTCCAAGGTCGGGAATATTAGACACTCGTCCAGGGACTTCTACGTCATCTAACGGCCAGGTTTCTTTCTCGGGTTCGTTGCCCTGATAAGCAGCCGCAGGCTGTTGAGCGTTGTAGCCTATCTTGCGAGGAAGAGAATAGTCGACCTGATCAGTAGCGGTATGAGGCGGTGTAAATCCTGAAACGTTTAGGTCGTCGTCCTCGCAAATGTTCTGGAACATCCAGTGTGTATCATGGTTATCGAAGGAGGTGAAGAAGTCATCATGGAGAATCGTCTGCGCTGTCAGGGATCCAAAAGGTTCGTGCGGCTGTTGATGCGATGGGTTCGGCAGATTATGCGTTACAGAAGCATCTGTCGAGGATTGTAACGACACACTAGGAGTCTGTCTAACGGCCACGGTAGAGGAGGTCCAAGAGTCCACTGGCGGCACCGTGTAGTTCATCTCAGCCGATAGCGTCTCATGGATAGTTGCTTCAACATCTTTGCTTTGATGCGTCGAATACATTGCGTCGAGCTGCGAGCACACGCGCTACACTGTGGTTGATCTCCAGAACATTTTACTTCGGATCTGTTGTGAATCAGCACTAGTTTCCGCAAGAATAAAAAAGTCGGCACTTTTGACAACGTTTGCAAGCCCGTCTGCGAACTCTGCGAACTCTACGATCTCTTTGATACCTTCTCAAATGGCGATTGAGACTGTCCCTGTCGGTTTACGTCAGCCAGCTGAAAAGGCTATGATATGAAAACGTACTTGCGACCGAAAGTTTTATTACAGACTGAACAAGAATGCATGTTTAGGCGCACGTTGAATCATCTAAGGAGTTGGGTAGAGGCGGGCGACTATACTGAACTGTTTGTGAAGATGATTACGGGACTATGTAAGTGAGTGGCGAGTAAACTATGACAGTGAGCACCTTCGGCCGACCGGGGAATCCGTGGGGTAGAAGGATGGCTGGAAGAGCGACCTATCCCCACTTTATCCCTTGCCCGGACATTATTATCATGGATTTTTCGGGGCCCTCAAGGCTTAATTGAGTAGCGCTCCGTCTACCTCATTACACATGATTGTAGTGCCAGTCAGATGTGGCGGTATCTCTGTTTCAAGAATTCTGACGAACGCTGATGCGGGCCGTTCAGGTCTCAAGAGCTTCTTATCCGAATGAATCCCCCGTAGAAAAGCTTGCATCGCCGGTGACATGGCTGCTGCGAAACGGTCAGCAATGGCTCATCGTTTGGAAACTAAGATTCCCTTTTACAGTCGTTGCGGGCATTGGTCTGGGTATCTGTGTCCACGGCGCCAGGAGAGATAGCGATGCTTTTAATGCGAGGTTCCTCCAGCGGAAGACATGAACACAGGTAATTGAGTGTAGACTTGGTGCACGCATAACATGTCCACGACTCGGTGGGCCGTGAGCATATATCTGTTGATGTTAGAATGATGTTTCTCCCGTCTTGTAGGAGGTGTGTCCAAGCGTGTTGAATCTGGAATCCCGTTGTGTTAGTGTGACTAATCATTGGGATTGAAAGTAATAATATCATATCGATCACCGCAAAGAAATTTATGTCGAAGGCTTTCTCCAGTCCGCAACAGTCAGCGTTGGAAATGGCCCAGTACGCTTGACTATGGCAGCATTCAACATCAATGAGTTGACACGGCCGGCTTGCTGAGTCGCAGTTTCCACTGCTTTTGCGCTCGTAGAGCTTTGAGAAACGTCTCCAAGTACGAGAAAGAGACGCTGAGGGTTCTCTTTGCTGAGACGTTCCAGCTTCTTCAGATTAAGATCGACGGCAACGATATGCGCCACTCTGGATGATTGCAAGGCTTGTTCTACCACCTGAGTCCGATGCCATTGCCAGCTCCGGTTTTGATTCTGTAACGTGTCACCACTTGCTGTCATGAGCGATGCTGCATTGGACCTGGACCCACACCACTTGATCCGCCATATTTGTTCAAGATGAACCGAAGACACAAGACAATTCCGAGTTCCAGGTGCTCCTCGTTTCAAAGTTCACCTCCAAGGGCTGGATTCGATGACCGTCCCCAGATAATATAGTCATCTGGACGAATAAGAGTGTCTGATCCAATAGTGGAGGCTAGAACCCCAGTTCGGAATGGTAATTACCCTTCACCACCTGTTCCCCGATCGTGAGCCTCTCCGAGGGGGTGTACGAAATAAGTGGCCCCTAGCGACAAGGTTTTGCTACGGATTCATCTTTCACGCTCGATAAGTATATCTTCAGATCTATAGATATGTGTTAAAACTATCTGGTAGGAGCCTTTAGAGTCTAGAATATCTATAGATAGTATTTTTCCATCACCAATAGCTTGTTGTTATATGAGAAAGTAGAAAACCGAAGAGGGTGCTAAAGTCGCTACCAGGCAGGACCCGTTTATTTCGTACCACCCCTTCCCTTGCCTGACGTCTTCCGGCGCGGGGGTGGGCTTTTGAAGGTCATGACCAAGTCTACGCCGCAGAGTTCCTCGCAAAGTGTCTTGATGGAGTATCAGAGAAGCTGGAAATGGATATGCTTCATCTCAAGACCTGGAAGAGGAGCCAACATTCTCGCCTGGAGCCCAGGTATCATGTCTTTGAAAACCCGTGTCTCCCAGGTGACCTGATGTTTTTCTTTCGATTCCCATCCAGCAAGAGCCAAACCCACATCTATTTTCCCAGTCGGGCTCTCAGAAGAGTCCAATTGGGCGAATGTATCGGAGGTACTGCGACACAAGAGCTCCCTCCGGATATCAGGCCCGCATATTTGTGTCGCAGTATCTTTTAACTTGGTCATAGCCTGCAAATCTTTCGCTCTCTCTTCAGGCGTGCTGTTTCCAGTGAACAGTATAGGTGTGAGCCCACGTCTGATAGTGACGGCTCCAGGCGGGTCTTCAGCTTGAAGATTGTAGATGCCGGCTCAAGCAAAGGTACCAAACGATCGACAGACACCGTTGCTGTATGATTCGACCATTCTGCCTCATTGTACCAATTGATCAGTCCGGTCTCTCTCTCGTCAGTAGCAACAGCATCCTATAACTCACCAATAACCCAAACAAGAGCATTACTGTCTTCTTCAGTCCTGCCCCAGCCAGACCATAGATATCCCTTGAGGGCTTTTGCCTCCTTAAAAGCCTTCAAGATTTCTCGACCTTTCTCATTGCCTTGCTCTTCTGGCTTCGCAGACTCTGGCAGATGAAAGAGCACAAATTCAGTGGTGGTTGACATGATGTATAGATCAGAGAAGCGGGTCTGTGTAGAGAAGTTCAATGGTTACCGCCGTTATTCCCTGCGAGCTGTGGCAAGAGAAGAACCCTCAATGTGATGGTTCGGAATCTTTGTCTCTTATCAATGACCAAATTTTATCGCTGGAGGTGGGGACTTGCTTGACAATTGTTGGTGATTCCGATGTCCTAGACAAAACTGAGGGCGACGACGGGTCACTACAACAAGGATGTGCGTGCTTTCTCAAGCTTCGCAAAATAAATGGGACATGAAACTCGCGAAGGCTCAATCCCGAGTGTCCGGACCCATGATCTCTAAAGCTACTTGACTCTCTGTTTCCTTCTGGCGCTTGAGCTCTGGACTACACTGGGGCAGGGCCGTGTACCTTGCCGCGATGCAATCACCACCACCCCAGCTCCGAGGGCTAGTACAAATAGAGTACGGAATAGGCAAGTTTACTAATCCACAGTAGCTGACAGCGGCTGCAGTTCCGGAGCATTTCCAATTAAAGTCGGAATATGGGTGACCGAATCATCGTGTCCTTGGTGAACCCTTGCCCGTCTACTTGCACCCCCAGCACCTCCCCGTGGCGCTCACGAGGGAACGGGGTCCAATATGTCTGAGTCGCCATTATCTGCTCTCGCTTGGCAAGAGAACCTCATGGTGATACTAAGGGATGATGAGTGAGGAAGCTAAGGCCGAGACATTGTCACAGCCTCGCGCAGCGTCATTCGCAAACATGTGAACGACTGAATAGTAAAGGCGTGTCGACGTGCAGGCATGTCACTGAATGGCCCGTGGCCAGGTCTTGACCGTCGTGAAACGAAGGCGGTTCCGGGACGGCTGAAGCCCGCGAGACAATGAAGAAGCACAAGATAATTCTATCTGAAGATGAATTCATTGGTTTTGTTATGGCGTATCTCGTGGCTAGGGGACTGGAACGGCAAGACCATGTACTATGCAGCAAATTCATTTTTCGCAAGTGAAACCCTATCTCCAAGTTGCAGCCGCAGCGGCTAGGAGAGATGTGTTTGGGCTCATGGAACTCGGCAGGCGAGAGAATAGTGCTTATAGTTCCAAAAGCTCGTTCTGCTCTAGCACTAGGATGTGTCGCAAGAGTGTATATATTCCACCGGCAGCCATAAATCGCTCAACTACCTGGAGCATGCAGAAAATTGATGGGTTTCTTCAAATACCAAGCCAAATTCCAGGTGAAATCCGTCCCAGGTACATGGAATAGTCCGGGAATCATAGCAGTTGCGAGCCTTTCGTCCTCTCCAAGACGCATCCTCATAATTTTGGCGAATATCTAGGAGCTAATCAGCATGGTCACCTGAAAAGGGCGAAGTTGGGTAGGATAAGTACCTTCTGCGCTTCCTGTTGTCTATCATTGTTTTTCAGGAGTGTTGGGAAGGTCCTATTTATATCCCACTCGATCTGTTTCCGGTAATCGAGGAATTTATCCGGGTCATCTCGAAACTCTCGCTTCTCTTCTTCAGTATACTGGAAATCCTTGGGTCCTTCGTCCCTAGGGTCAACAAAACCTTGTGATGGCACTATCCATGTCGGTGACCGGACGAAAGCTTTCATGTGTTTCACGACTAATAGTCCACTGATTAGCGAGTTCCGTGAACCCAGATGTGCAGAGGGGGTTGGAACCTTCTTGGTTGCAGCTTAGGGACTATTTGGATTCCCAATCCAGCCAGTCCCTATAAGTGCGATACTTTTACCTGTAAAGTCGTAGTTGTCTTCCCACCCGGCGGAATGGCATAGGTGGCCGGCGAAAATGTCCAATCCGGGGATCGCTGGCCATTTCCATGCAATGTGGCAGGTCCTGTCAAAGGTATAATTCCGGCTGGGATCCTCCGGTGAAGATACCTCGAATGACAAATTCCATATGCCCTTCTCTTCGTCCCAGATAGCGCTGGTGAGCTTCTGGTTGTAGGTTATGTACTTTTCTATGTGGTGTTTTTTGGCCACCGCTTTGAGATAGGCGTGGATTTCGACAGACCCGACATAGCTGCACATTCGTCAACATGAGGCACTGTAGTGACTACGGGCGATATGGGTTGCTTACTAGCTTGAATAACCGGGATTGGGTTTGAAGGTGTAGGTATAGGCGTGGGCGAGTACGTCGCCTTTCGCAGAGTGAAGACTCGCGTCAGTAAAGCTCTCATCCTAAATTCAACCACAACAGCATGTAGGTTCTTGATTGCATCGGTAAAAGATCTAGAGCCGGGGATGCATGCCGAGTCGACTCTGACTTCGGGGTGGTGGCCAAAATGGCCTCGAAACCCTACTTAGGGGACGAAGGTGCGCCGAGTGATTATCCTAGCTTTACGAGGTGTTTCTGAGCCCTTCGTACAAATGAGATTCAAGAGCCGTAGGTCCAGATATGGTCCAAGAAAGCATAAGAATTGGGGTTTCAATGTTGCCAATAAGGGTCCGGGATAACACGGTTACCGTGGAAACCCTGATTTTACCGAGGAATTCTGGCGCCCGCGTTCGCAAATTCTTACGTTGACTTTGAATTGTCGAACTGGGTCTGCTATACACATTAAGTATATCCATTTCATTGTATTCTGCGCCGCGTCGAACTTCTCACCTTCTCCGGCCGGTTTTGCTTGCATGTGAGACTCGCTCGTATTGCAATATGTTGGAAGCAATAGTCCAACCCTCTTTGGAGGTTGACATTGTCCAGTCGCCGCTACCTGTTCCTGGAAGTGGGGAAGTCTTGATTCGCGTGATTTGCTCCAGCTGCAATCCGAAGGACTGGAAGTCTGTGGTTTTCACAAAGACTGCGGCTAACTCAGGTGATGACATAGCAGGCATGTCGAAAGTGTTGGCCCAGATGTGGTCACGTTGAAAGCTGGAGACAGGGTTGCGGCATTTCACCCCATGGGCACAGGTGGAGGGAGTTTCGCCGAGTTCGCTATCGCACCTGTGGCCACTACTTTCCTCCTACCTCCCAAGGTCTCTTTCGAAGAAGTATGTCGTGCTGCCATCCTCAGAAGCCCTATTGAAGACCATAACAACTGAGATTCTTTTCCTCTGAGCAGGGAGCCAGTATACCTTTAGCAGCCCTCACAGCAGCTATTGGCCTTTATCATTCTCTGGGACTGAACTATCCTTGGGCACCAGCAACAACATCTACCCCGCTCATCATCTAGCGTGGGGGAGCGTATGCCGTGAAGTTTGCCTGCAGGTCTAACTTGCATCTCATCATCGCAATTGCAGGGGCGGGTCGAGCGCTGGTTGAGCAAATCATAGAACCTTCGAAGGGCGACGTGATTGTGGATTATCGCGAAGGCCACGGCCCTATGGTGAAGAAGATTCACCAAGCTCTGAAAGACCAAGGAATATCATCCGTCGCCCATGCCTTCGAATGCGTCTCAGAGAAAGGTTCTATAGAGCTCTTGACCGATGTCCTTGTTCAAGGTGGCCATGCAACTTTTGTGCTTCCAGAAAAGAACTATAGCACGTCAGCCAAGACTCTACGTACATCATTAACATACGTTGGGTATGTTCATACGGGTCCGTTCTCGGTAAGCCAAGGCCAAGGCATAAACTTCATCCCTGGTGGGCGAGGCGAAGACTTTGGTTTTGTGTTTTCCAGTCTTATCTCTAAGGGCTTAGGAGACGAGTGGTTTAAATCACATCCATATCAGGTGATCAATGGCGGGCTCGGAGGTTTATCTACTGCTTTGAAAGCCCTGAAAGAGGGAAAAGCGAGCGCAAGCAAGTATGTTGTGAGAATAGGGGAAATTGGGTCAAAATAATCAATAAATTCTGGTGGATGTAGATCTGACAGCACCGCAGGCGAACCTGCCGCGACACGGCATATCTACTGGTGCTCCTTAATGACATCCAACGGTCTTGAGTTCCAGACCCATGGACGTCATAAAGAGAGATAAATATGGGTTAAGATATTACTTATCTTAGTAGGCGAAATATGGTCGCTTTCAGATATCATGACTCGACGGTAAGACGGCGACGATGTGATCAGATTGTTCTCTTTACTCTGTACTCTGTACGACTCGTCTATACAAATGTGATGGCCATTCTCTTGGTCGCCGTTCCCGCGCGCATCTCGCTAATCATATCATTTAGCTCCTCCAGCTTTCTTAGTTCGACTTCGGGAACAATGTTATGCTTGGCCGAAAAATCCACTGCTCGCTTTAATCTTTGAGGAATTCCTGGACCCTCGCTCTTGACGCGATATTTAGCCAAAGCAAGGTCCATAGCCGGGATCTCCAGTGGCTCGTATGGCAATCCGATGACCATGAGAAGTCCCCCTGTCCGGATGATGCGCGGGGCATTGGTGTAGGCAACCTTAGCATTACTGAACACGGCGGCGGCATGGACACCAATTCCCGTTAAATCTTTAACCTTGGTCACATATTCCGGGTCGGTCCTCGAGTTGAAAATGGCATCGGCCCCTTGGGCTTTACACACTTCTAGTGTCTTGTCGTTGATATCGATAGCGACGACGTTAAGCCCCATCGCTTTCGCATATTGAGTCGCAATTTGACCTAGTCCTCCCGCCCCAATCACCCCCAGCCACTGGCCAGGCTTGAGCTCACATGAGTCCACGGCGTGAAAAGCTGGTAGGGATATTCGTCAACAGAAAAACCATGGGAGCTCTGGAGAAAAGCATCTTACAGGTCAACCCAGCGCAAAAGAAGACCGAACTCGTCTGCAGGCTCCAATGCTTGGGCAGATGAATACAATTTCGATAGTCGACGATGGCGTACTCGGCAAAAAACCCGGGCTTAGTGAAGCCGGAGAGTTCAGCTTTACCATTCAGGCAGAGAAGGTTATGAACCATGCAGGCCTCGCATTCGAAACAGCAGCCGAGAATATAGAGAAAGCCGATGGCGTCGCCAACATCGTATCCCTTGCCCTTGACGGATGGATGAATCCAGTCGACGATTCCAACCCCTTCGTGTCCTGGTGTGAATGGCTCTTGTAGATCTGGCCTTTCGATTGCGATGATGTCGGTATGGCATAAAGACGCGGAGGTAATCTTGACCAATATCTCATTCGGACCGGGCTCCGGGATGGGGATAATGTTGACGACGGCCTTTTGCTGTTTAGGATCCCATTGGCCAGCCTTCATGGTTGCTGTCGAAGAGCTCATGTTTGCTGACACGCACTAAAGGCCGCGGTCAATTCAGTCCTGGCTGCTACGTCGCGCCCCCTCGAGAGGTCTGATTCCTCCAGATATATTGCAAGGATACGTGAGACTTATTTGGAGCCAGCATGGGTCTTGGGACCCGCCTCAGCGAGACTGGAGATTCCCCCGCCATGGATGGCCTGGCAATGACCGATGAGCGATGATAAAGCCGCGGAACTTGATCCCGGGGTCCGCCAAATGGTGTGGAGGGCAACTTTGTTGCCGCGGCAATGCCCATTGCCGCGGCATGGCGGTGATTCAGCGTCCATCTGGCAGGTCGCTCGGTCTTCGATCTGCTGTCCCGCGAGCACGGAGTATATCCTGTTGTAATCGTTGAGGAGTGCATTACTCGGCACAAAATAGTGCGTTAGCATTCACATTTTGGTCTGTTTCACCAATAGTGATTGACGCAGCACTAGAAGCGATGCCCGGTCAGGGTCGCCCACCTCATTCACATGGAGGGGCACGGAGGATACTGGTTGCTGCAAGTTCACTCATATCAACCGCCTGCAAGTTTGTCCCAACGAGCCAACCTTAAGTGGGGAGCAAGCCTAGAAGCCCCCCAGAGTAAACCCCGCGTCGCCGGCTCGCAGTCCCCGCACTCGCTTTCCCTCCTCCACTCTCCCAACTTGAAGTCGGCAAGCCCGGCGTGTCGACTAACGCATGATCTTGGGTGAACGCCAGATCGTGTCGCAAAGCCAATACGCCGCCATATGATTGCTCTACGCTGCTTCAGTTACGCAGTGCCTGTACACTAACTTCGAAATCACCTCCCAATCTTGTCCGTTCCATCGTCTCCGTTGTCGTCCCGACAGTGTCGATTCACCCTTCGCCACGATGCGCTCGCCAGAAGACCGTCCGATGACTGGCGCTACTCCCCCGTCGGCGGCCTTGAAACGAAAGCAGTTGCAAGACGAAGCCGGTACGGGACGTGCGACCAAGCACCGCGCAGCCCAGGCATGTCAGTATTGTCGCACCAGAAAGGTCCGCTGCGACGTCCTCCTCGTTAGTGCTGGCTGTACAAACTGCCGACTCGACAATAGGGAATGCATTGTGTTGGCCTCGAGGAGGGGCAGAGTTAATTGCGATCAGAAGAGAAGCACAACCGAGATCCCCAAGTCTCCTGTGTCGCAATGGTCCGTCCGGACAAGCGACTCGACCTCAAGTGCCACGAGAGAGAGCAACAGGTCGAGCCATGGCACGATGCCGACGCCGACGCCGAGGGAGCAAGCGGGAGCTTGTGATGTCCCGGTGTGTGTTACGTTTGCTGAAAACGACGAGCACGACTATAGCACGACTGATCTCACGCCCTCTCGGACTCACAATGGCACCAGACTTGATTCCCACTCGGCCATCTCAAATCCGGTACAGACTCATCAAAATCCAGCGGGAATGGAGCCGCTTCCTGCCTTCTTTACTCCGCTGTCCACTCACATACCAAGCGAAGATCTGGATTTTCTGGTAATGAAAGGGGCATTCACGGTGCCTGAAGCAGAACTGCGGGCTGAGATTCTCCGCGGCTACATATTCTCGGTGCATCCATTCATGCCCCTACTCGACCTTAAGCCGTTCGTCGAGGCGGTTTTGGACGAGCGGACCGACAATCCCATCAGCCTCCTACTGTTTCAAGCCGTCATGTTTGCCGGACTGAGCTCCCTCGAGCCGCATTTCGTCCTTCGCCTGGGCTTTGTCTCGGCCAAGCAAGCCCGCGCCGTCTTCTATACTCGCGTCAAACTCCTCTACGAATTCGATGTCGAACCGGACCGCGCAGCTGTGTGCCAATCATTGCTACTGATGAGTTCGTGGTACAGCCAGTGGAACGAAGGGAGGGACACTTGGCACTGGACTGCGCAGGCTCTCTTGACTGCCCGAAACATGGGCCTCCATCGTGAGCCGACGAGAGCGTGTGGCTCTGACGTCCAACGACGCTTCCGCAGGAGACTTTGGTGGAGCTTGTACATTCGCGATCGGATGATTGCCCTTGGAACTCGCCGACCGATGCAGGTGCGAGACACCGACTTCGACGTTACGATGCTCACCTTGGCCGACTTTGACTTCGAGTCACTGGATGACTCGATAAATGGGCGTCGTCTGACTCCAGACGCGAAAGAAAATCAATGTACCGCGCTCATGTGTATCGAGCTTGCCAAACTCTGTGTCTGTATTGGACACGTGCTGTCGTCCCAGTATACCACGCTCAGCACTCACCCTGATGTTCCACACACGATGATGGTAGTGCCAAGGCGCGATGGGCAACGCATCGGTGAATTGGAAAGGTTTGACAAGGAGATCAACGACTGGCTTCGGTCACTCAGTTCGAATATCTGCGGATTTGCCTCGTCAACAGTAGAGGATGGCTCGCACAGCTGCTCTGAAGTGCACTGGGCCATGCTGAACATGACTCACCTGACGTTGGTCAATGTCCTGCATCGCACGCAAGCTTTACAGACCTTGTCAAACACGGCGGATGCCCATGCAGTGCAGAGAGCATCCCGGTCCAAGGTCAAAGACGCGGCACGCAACGTCACCAAGATTGCGTATGGAATGCTGCGTCGCGATCAATTCCGCTTCCTGGGGCTCAATGGGATCACTGCACTCCTGGCGGCATGTCTCTCTCACATGGTGGACATCCGCTCGGGCGACGAAGATGTACGTGATGCCAATATCTTCCGCTTCAACCAGAGCATGCAGGTCTTGCAGGCGATGAGGTCCATGTACGCCACCGCCGACGCTGCGGTGTGTTTCCTCGCGTCCGTGATTCGGAAAGCCGGCATCTCTGTGCAGCCACAGATCGCCATGCCCGCGCAGGACTTCATGTCCGCGTCGACTGAAGGTCTTGGCCAGACCACGACGACTGGTAAGCAGAGCTCTGACTGGGGCGATCCCCCTGCCACCCACGATAGGAGGAGTGCCGTGTCACAGGGGCATTCCGACGCAGAGGGCTCATACTCCTCCAGGGATCCTCCACCACCAACGCCCCTGCAAGATCCCGATCGACATGACTTACCTGTGCGGAGCGAGATGCGCCAAGCCCCGATCACAGCACGAGTTAATGGTTTTACGGACGCGTTTCATGCTTCTTCCTACGCATCGACCTCCAGTCACGGCGTCATCAATACGGCGGAATGGGGCCCGATGAGGGACGAAAGCCTCTTCCACTTTGTCGATCGACCGCCTAGAAACCCCTCGAGCTCGGCTGCCAATGAGCCTTTCCAGGGGTGCAACAGCAGTTTTGATTTTGCCATGGATTTTGATCCTATCGCGATCGACGATGATTTCCAGTCGGAGAGTTTCGGCTTCTTGGACAGCCAGTTCCAGGGGATCTAGACGTCCCATGACCACATTACATCTTTGAACTAGTTCCATACGGCATGGCAGGACAAGGTCTGGGAGCCGTTCTCCCATGGAAGATTCTCAGGACTAAAACTCACCCGTTATGGAGACGTTGACTTGGAAGCGAGTTCAGAAAGACGTGGTGAAATATGGCACGAACTAGGATATCTGATGTCTGCCACAAAGCACAATATAAACTAGGGGATGGACTATGAACTGCTTTAGATACCCTTACCAGAAGAAGTATGGTCAATGATCGCATTGGGTTACATCACGAAGCTACTCAGATCCAAAGAACCCCTCTGCGTTGTAATTAGGCTGAGAGTATGTATAAGATTGAAAGAACATAGGTGCATTACCAAGCGATAAGTATTTGACATCATTCAGTGGGATCCCTCGCCACGTGCTACGGTTGGCAGCGACATAGCTGCTTCTCGCGGATTTTCATTGTCATACACCATTCATGACCAGCATGACCAAATGATCACCAAAACGCAATCACTCTGGCCTCGACACTCAGTCTGGGTTCCTCATTCTGCGTCCCGTGCACCACCGGCGAGCAGTGGACACACGAGGCGGCGATTTTGGCGTCTTGCTCCGTGGCGGTATCGGCGAACTTGAGGATTAAGACATCGTCAGGATCCTGGTTGGGCTTGCAGTACCACTTCTGTGGCGTGCTCTTCGCGTTGGGCGTCTGCGTCATCTGCTCGAGCATGTACTCGCCGGAGTCAAAGACGTTGCTGGTGGCTCGGTACTCGATGGCCTGCAAGGTGGCGGGGTCGACGGTTCGCCAGTCCGCGACGGCCAGGGGATCGCGTTTGACGGCCTTGAGCGGTCGCCAGACCGAGTAGGCGGCGTAGCGCTTGGGCTGCTCGGTGCCCTTGTCCTCGGCGTCCAGGGCTTCTTGCGCCGCGGCCGTGATGTCCTTGCGGCAGTAACGCGCTGTCCGCTTCAGGCCTCGCAAGGTGTAGTCGCAGTGGGCGAACCGCGCGGGCTCGAGACCGGCATCTGAGCGGCCATTGACTGCAGATACAAGAGGTTAGATGCTTTCTGGCAAGACACATCAAGCGAACGAAAATCGACGTACCCCAAGGAGCATTTTTCTCGGTCAGCTTCTTGACCGCCTCGTCGTGCTGATCGCCTGCCTTGCGATAAAAGGTCGGGTCGTTGTTGCTCGCCGCCAACCGCTTGCGGATCCCCAGGTGGTTCACGATGACTGTTTTCGCGCCCGTCACCTGCCTGACCAGTTCCTCCACCTCGGGGACGTATTTTTCCTCGACGTTGTTACCTTCCAGCCAATCGCCCGTGTCGAGCACAGACTTGTGCTTCACGTAGGTAAATCCCTGTACGTCGAGTCCCTCAGGACCTTGGATGATCTCTTCTGCGAGCTCGGGATTGAACAAGTCGACATCAACATCTTCCCCGGAGCTGTGTGCTGGGCCCGAGAAGAGTCCACGGTCTTCAGGCTTGACGGTTAGGTCCGGCAGGTTGTAGCGGACGGTGCCGCGTACCGATGGCTGTTGTACGAGGCCAGGCATGTCTTTTGTCTTGATGGAATGTCGTAAATGTTGTCTGGAGGCAGCGATGAAAAGAGTCCAATTGCACGTTGCAAGTTGTCTGTGAATTAGTGCTCACGAACAGGACCCTCAAGCCGACGATATATGTAATTCGTCGCCGTGGTCACAGGACGTCTTGAAAAAACCTCGGGCGATGAAATCGAGGCCGTGTCTGCCTCCTACTCGGTTATGGCACATTACCGCGGCTATACTGGCTGGTGCTGGGGTGGTCAGGAGGGACTCCGTAGGCGATAGCCGCCGGTCCTGTCTCGAGGACCATTTAGCAGACGGAAAGTCCGCGGAATCATGATGACCAGGAAATGTCCCGGTTATCCAGTCAGAGATTCAGAGAAGCAGACACTTCGTGTTCCAGTCATGTGTGACAGTAGACATAGCCTCTTCGCTCGCCATCTCAAGGCCGATCGATGGCCAGCATCGTGCCGTGGGAGAGCCCTGATCCTTCCACAATAGTTTGCACAATTACATCCCATGCATCACGCAATCTACATTCAACGGTCCATTATGTTCAGCACGGTGCTAGGTTATGATGCACGTGCTAGTATGACTCTGGGGGCGGTATTAGTGTCAGCTTCAGACATACCTGGACCAATAACGAGAGACGTTTAATGTCTTATATTGTCTAAGCCTAGTGAGCTTACAACATGTGATATCGGTGGATTTCCATGTTGCGTTTTGCGACAGCCTTGGCAAGATATATACTGGCCACGATTATCACACGGCTGGACGCAATTTTGTGACATGGGCATATCTAAAGTTCACCACTGGCATCTCTATCAATCGTGGTCATCTTCGGGCGGATGCCACATCTAAAAAAGTGCCATGATGTTTGGCGGAGAAGCCACAGCTCTTGGATGGTTCAAAGGACTCGACGTGACGAAAAACGTCCACCGGTTGAGTTTCTTGCACAGCTCTGCCAGACGCTCCAAGTCAAACATCTCTCCGATTGGGACTCCCCATCCCGCCAGACAATAGTTGTGCATCGACCAGTCGTTGTCGCGGTTGGGTCGTACCTCGAACGAGACGCCATCGCCGGCGACAGCTACGATATGGTTGTCCCACATGAACCGGGCCACCGCTTCGCTCTGGATCAGGCCGCTGTGTCGGTGCTTGTGCGCTTGGGTCTGAGTTCGATAGTCCTGCTTCTGTTCGAGGGTCAGAGACTCCCAGGTTTTGGTGAAGCCGCAGCGCAGGAAGAAAATGTCGCCGTGTTGGAAGGTGATGTTGCACTCTTGAGCGATTTCCTTGACTTGTTCCAGGGTGATGGCGTGGCCGACCATGCCGTTGGTCTCCAGACCTCGCTTCTCGGCGTACGAAACGTAGTCGATGAAGACACCGCGCGCGGCAATACCTTCTTGCGCCCAGTGTCCGACGCCGATACGGTCGCTTTTGCCTTGACTGATTTCGTCCGAGGTCGTGCCACCGTACCATTTGCGCGTTCCATCGGCCATCTCGGTGCTGTAGTGACGAAAGCCATCCCACTGAGAAGACGCCTGAGGGTTGAAGCGCCAGATATCGTCCCAAGCGATCCCTTCGTAGTTCGGGATCGGCACTATCTGGTGCTCACATGGGAACCGGTTGAAGCCTGGCCTTCCTGTAAGAGATACAACGAATCGCACTGTTGCTGTCGCTGCCTACCTGGTGTTTCAAGTCTGGTCATCTCCCAGTTCAGACATACCTAGACAAAACCCGTGTCAGCGGACGCGCACGTCTTGAGTCTCGTTTCCCACATACTCGCTCGCCCGTTTGCACTTCTTGTTTGACCACCCGTGCAACATGTGCGGGCGTCAAATACCTGAGCATCCCCAGACCTTCGTCTCGGCTGCCGGGCTTTGCGGGCCAGAACCGCTTCTTATCCTCGAGTTCATCCCATTTGGGGAGGTCTGCGAATGACGACATGGTTGAGAGGTTCTTGTTTTCCCTTATTGACAACCAACTGAACATCGACTTATGAATGAAACAAGGGTCATAATATGTACATGGGACCGTTCGTCTCGCTGATCTGCGTCAGAGATGTAGCCGCGGAACCAGCATAAGCCAGGGTCTGGCTGACGCAATTGTGGATCAACTCCAGAGCGCCAGACCAATGAGGCGAAAAATAAGAATACATCCCGCGGAACCAGCTCTGAGGTGAGGGTGTGGCTCCGATGCCGCATCACAGCTAGTACAGTCAGGTGCCAGTGATACACACACTTCCCCGCAGGAGTGAATAAGCTCCATCTAGTCCGATTCATTCGTCGCTCGGCAACCTGCTGTATACCCGAGGTGTTCTCCACAGCCATATCACGAGGGTCTGTGGATGGCCAGGCCGCGGGCAATGGCCAGCATTCTACCTGGTGCCGAGGACTCTCTCGGATGCGGATATAGTGTGAAGATCAGTACCCCAAAGCGAGCCCTGCTCGACAGTGGAGATCTGAGGCTCGATTAACATTTTTTGTGATTTCCTAAACCCCAGCTGGCCCTCTTGATGTATCGTTTGCTTGGATTGAGCAGTGACACTTGGACTAGCCATTGACGACAACCGAACTCTCTACGATCATGCCTGCCGCGAAGCAACAAGTCAACGGCGATGTGAAGGGCACTCGCCCCGTCCGCATCGCCAATGTGTCGGGCGGCCAGATGGAGCCTGCGTGGCAGATGAGAAAGCAGGCCACCTTGGGCCAGATCGACTTTATCACCGGCGACTGGCTGGCGGAGAACAACATTGCGCAGGAAGCGGCGGCCATGGATGCCGGGACCGGTGAGGGATTCAAGAAGAATGCCTGGGAAGGCCTGCAGTTGACCATGGATGTCATCGCGGAGAAGCATATCAAGGTGGTCATCAACGGCGGAGGCATTGGGGCGGAGAATCTGGCCAGGCGAT